>NC_092110.1:8062889-8257889 GCF_045679555.1 Salvelinus alpinus | reverse complement strand
ACACACACACAAAAACGTGCACACATGCACTTGCATGGTGTAATAATTCAGCGATTTGTAAGGAGGAGAGATTAAAGAGCACTTAAACCGGTGGATACAGTGTTCCCACCTCGGCAGTCCAATCCACAGTCACTATGGTAATGCACTTGTCAAAAGCCTGATAAGTATGTCCCATTTATGTGACAACATGATGTTTCCACTACTAGAGGTATTAGGCAAATATGATGCGGATAACAAAAGTGTGTCCGACAGCGCTTTCTCTGCAAAGTTCCACTCTTTGTACAAATCAACACATGATAGCCACCTTTCTCAGCGGTGACTTTCCGTCCCGCGAACACAGCTGTCAGATATCCACGTTGTGCCTCAACTGTTTTACTCTGTCATGCTGTTTTCCTCATGCAGATGAAATATGCTTATTGTAAGGAGCTACGGCATCTGAAATACAAACACACTCGCCACAAATCAATTTAAAGGAAAACACCACTTGAAAACCTTCGACCATTAGTCCGCTGTTGATGCAGTCCCAAAATGTTTTGCATGTTAGCATTTACGTTTTCAGGATGTTGGACTTTCAGGAAGCAAAGTGTCACTTGCCAGGTCATCATGAGGATGCATTTTGCTTGATTTTTACTGACTTCCAAATACCTTTATACACAAATCTAAATAGAATTCCTCAGATAGATGTAAAGTCACTGCCATTTAATTCATTGTAAAATATGTTTTAATCATTTTCCTTTCTGGTGTGTGTTTCTCCTGTGTTGCAGGAGGAAGGGATGAGCCTTCAAGCTACATCTGCACCACGTGTAAGAAGCACTTCCCCAGCGCCTGGTTCCTTCTACAGCACGCCCAGAACACCCACGGCATCCGCATCTACCTGGAATCCAACCCGTCCAGCGCATCGCTCACCCCCCGCATCACCATCCCCGGGCCCCCCATGGGCCAGGACTCCATCCCCCAGTCTCCCCTCACCAATTTCCTGGGAGAGAGCAACCCCTTCCACCTGCTGAGGATGACCGGGCCCATGCTCCGAGAGCCCCCACCAGGCTTCATGGAGAACCGCGGAGGCCTCCCCAACACGCCTCCCTTCGTCAGCCCCCCACCCCGCCACCACCTGGACCCCCACCGGCTGGAACGCCTTAGTGCCGAAGAAATGGGGCTCATCTCCCAGCACCCCAGTGCCTTCGAGAGGGTGATGCGGCTAACGCCGATGGCCATCGAATCCCAGTCCATGGACTTCTCCAGGCGGCTCCGGCAGCTGGCAGGGAACAACAACGTGGCCACCCCTCCTCTGTCGCCCAGCCGGGCCAACCCTATGCACCGCCTGCTCAACCCCAACCCCTTCCAGCCCAGCCCAAAGTCGCCCTTTCTCAGCACCCCGCCCCTGCCGCCCATGCCCCCCAACAGCACCACCCCGCCCCAGACGCAGGCCAAGAGCAAGTCATGCGAGTTCTGTGGGAAGACCTTCAAGTTCCAGAGTAACCTGGTGGTCCACCGGCGGAGCCACACCGGGGAGAAGCCCTATAAGTGTCAGCTGTGTGACCATGCCTGCTCCCAGGCCAGCAAGCTGAAGAGACACATGAAAACACACATGCATAAGTCTGGTTCCATGACAGGACGGTCTGACGACGGGCTCTCCACCACCAGCTCACCGGAGCCGGGCACCAGCGACGTGACAGGAGAGGGCATGAAGAACCGAGATGGAGACTTCAGGGGTGAGGGCGAAGAGGAGGAAGAGGAGGAGGAGGAAGAGGAGCCGGAGAATGAGAGCAGGCCGGTGTCAAACTTCAGCATGGACAACATGGAGTTCTACCGTAACCGTGAGAACGGCTCCAAGCCGCCATCAGACGAGAAGAATGCCCTCTCTCTCGGCAAGATGGTGGAGAGTGTGGGCCTGAGCACTATACAGCAGTACAATAACTTGATAGTCGACAATCGTAAAAATCGGATGCTCTTCTCCAAGAGGGGGTCTGACGGGCAGCGGGACACTGGGGATGAGGACTCTGTGGTGGGAGAGATGGAGAGGGAGCACCATCACCATCAGATGGAAAGGGACCACCAGAAGCCCACGGTCAACGGCAGAAACTGTGGCTCCGGCGACTCTTTCTCAGGCCTGTTCCCCCGCAAACCCACTCCCATCACCAGCCCCTGCTTGTCCAACTCCTCCAACAAGAGGATCAAGATTGAGAAGGACCTGGAAATGCCCTCGGCGCCCCTCATCCCCTCCGAGAACGTCTACTCCCAGTGGCTGGTGGGATACGCTGCCTCACGACACTTCATCAAAGACCCTTTCCTGGGCTTCACCCACTCCAGACAATCTCCCTTCGGCACCTCCTCTGAGCACTCGTCTGAGAACGGCAGCCTGCGCTTCTCCACGCCCCCCGGGGACCTCCTGGATGGCGGCCTGTCGGGGCGCAGCGGCACAGCAAGCGGGGGCAGCACCCCTCACCTGGGGGGCCCGGGACCTGGCCGGCCCAGCTCCAAGGAGAGCAGACGGAGCGACACCTGCGAGTACTGCGGCAAGGTGTTCAAGAACTGCAGCAACCTGACAGTGCACCGGCGCAGCCACACGGGAGAGAGGCCCTACAAGTGCGAGCTGTGCAACTACGCCTGCGCCCAGAGCTCCAAGCTCACCCGCCACATGAAGACCCACGGGCAGATGGGTAAGGAAGTGTACCGCTGTGACATTTGCCAAATGCCCTTCAGCGTGTACAGCACTCTCGAGAAACACATGAAAAAGTGGCACGGGGAACATTTGATGACCAACGAGGTCAAAATTGAGCAAGCCGAGAGAAGCTAAGCCAGATTTTCCTATTTTGCCTCTTTCGCCACACATTGACTTATATATTTAAAAAAAAAATACAAAAAGGGGTAGCTGGATACTCTTTTTCTTAAATATCGAATTTTGGGTTAATTTTATGTTTTTGCCTGAGAAACTGCCAACCGAGAAAAACAATTAAACAAACAAACAAATATTAACAGCACCAATTGAAGCCGATCTAAACTGCCTCATTTGGCTAAAGGTCCTTTTTAACGGTCGGTCAGAGGCTGAATTAAATGATAACATATGTGGAGCCTTTAACTGTGCAATAATTTCTGTATTTAATGGATTTTGTAATATTTTGGCATGTGCAGGTACATTTTTATTTAGTCATTTTAAATTTGTTTGACTTTTTATTTTAATTGCTGGGATTTTATTTGATTCTTTTTCAACCCAGAGGATATCCTGAGATTTATTTGCAGACAAAAAAAAACATTTGAATACTCTTTAGGCCGCTGCTCATAGGAAATTGTATATTTAAAGCTACACATGTAATTTCTTGAAGAGAAGCCAAATTTTATATTTTAATTTCTAGAAAGCATACCTGAGAAAGCTATTTTTTGTTTGTTATACACGACAGGATATACGTACGCGGACAACAATCCTTTGGCATTATAGCGTGAACTGACTTTTACCATGTCAATCTAATTAGATATGTAGCACTGAATGTCAATTATGACAGTAAATCTAAAGAGAACATCGAGGTTCACAAACCCTGCCTCCTCCCAAGTAAATACATTTATTAAAAAGAAGGAAGAAAAAGAAACGGGTTATCACAAAGGCAGCTGCTTAGCGGTACCTAGTACCAACCCGGACAGACGACGCTAGAAAAACAGAGATACTGCTTATTTCTAAAGAAGCCCCTCACAGTTCTCTCACACTGTTTACATCTAAACAAGCCTGTCCTAAACTCACCATAACTCATCCTAAGCACAACATACCTGCTATGACAATGCAAGTACTGACGTTTTTATTTTTTATTTTTTCAATCTTTTATCACACAGTTGTAGGATGGCTAAACCGTCGGGCTAAACTGCGCAGCTTTATAACGAGAGAGAGCAGGGAGATCTTAGGGTGAGCTATAGGGCCTCTCCCCTCTCCTTTATTTTCCCATTCACCCCCTCATTATCATTCCGTGGATGAGTTGAACACAATTGCCCATGCCCACAGATTACACCCTCCCCCAATCCCCTGTCCCTTGTCTCTGATACTCACTCCCTCTCACTCCTCTGCCAGCTAACTATTAAAACTCCCAGTACTGTTACTAACTCCCTGTCGGACACTCAGTACAGAGAGTCTTATCACCTTCAGTCTCACTCAGTACCTGGCAGCCATTTCAAACTGCATTACGATAGACGCATACTTTAGGGATCTATATCTTTATAGATATCTTATCTTTCTGGATCTGGATCTTTTAAATGTCCTCTTTTTCTGTTTTGATCACCATTCATATTTAATGTTACTCTTGGTAATAATTTTTGTAATCAGTACCATATGTCATCTACTGCATTGTTCAGTTTAGGAAGGGGCTGGGTAGCGGTGGTCACAGCCATAGCGGATTAGAATGACATAAAATGGATTTAAACATTATTATTAATAACTATTACATTCAGTGACAATGTTTATGATATCACTTGAAAAGAGCCCTATGCATTTTTTTCTAGAAATATCTAGCAATCGTTTTGAAAAATGATTTTATACTGTATAGTAAAAAGTCTGATTGTATAGTGTGCCATAGTCAAAATGTTTATGATGTTGACTTTTTCTTCTGGTTAATATTGTTAAGTCCCCTGTGAGACAGAACCAGTGGCAGTTAGTTAGTGATATGCAGACCAGTAAATTGCACAGTTCTAGATACATACAGTGTCTGTAGAAGTCTGTTGAGCGTGTGCCCAAACAGTAAGACAATTTTTTCTTTCTTTCCTCATTCAGGGCTCCCTGTGATGTGTAGTTGAACGCATTCTGAGAAGTAGCAACTCTGACACACACAGAATGCACAGCTGAGTGAGCTTTTTAGGAAAGCAAGCACCAACCTTTGCCCAAATCACCACTCCCTGTTATTTTGAATAATGTACCCCGTCCTACCCCCCTGTTCCGATCCCCCTCAAGTTGACCTTTGACATCCAAGTATTTTTTTTTCTTTTTTTTCTTTTTTTAGAATTGAGGTAAAAATATGTCATTGAGAAGAAATAGAAAAACACGAACAGCTCTTTGCAGTTGACCCGCACTTTATGATTTGTCTCTTTTTTTTTTTACACACAAAAAAGAAAAAGAAAATTGAAAATACGGCTTCTGAGCAAGAAATGACTTCGACTGGATTTATTCGGCCTGGGTAACGGGTTCTAGATTTTGGAATCAGTTGAGATTGAAGTGCTAGCATTGCTATAGGCGTGGCTTTCCCAATGCTGGCACTATAAAAATGAAAAATTAATTTATTGGGACAGTTTTTGTACTGCCATTCAATTTGACATGAGTGTGCCTTGAATACTGATCTTCCTATTCACCGTCTCTCAAGACAAATGCAACACTTTTGTGAAGCAAAGGAATTGAACATAATGAAAACAATGTATCAAATTTATGCGTCAACTTAGTTTCTAATTTGATTATGAAATGTCAATAGAATATCAGAGATTACTTAAAAAAAAAAAATAAACAAAGCTGCATTTAGGTTAGGAGTACCCAGCACAACATTGATGTGTCTGTGTGTATATATGTATGCATATGTACATATAAAGGCACAAACCTATATATAGATATATATCAAATTCTTCACTTCAGGACAAGACTGCGTCCCTAGATAGAAACATGGCCAGAGTGGATTGTTATGCCACACAATAGTCAAGGAAGAGACTGGACAAAAAATCAGGAACTGCAGAAACAAAACAAAAAATAATTTAGTGCACTCTGTCTTAAAATACGTTTACAGTATTGAAACAAGTACAAGGGTAAAATAATAATTGTGTGTATGTGTGTTTTAAAAAAGTATTTTTTTTTTCTCCAAGTTTGCTTATACCGTTTCTCTGAATGCCATAGTGGCGATGTGTATATTGTTTTTTTGGTGACGGGGTTTTAGTATATATAAATATACTGTATATGAATATATATTACATTTTTCTTGTTTACTGTAAAAGTATACCAGTATTTGTAATATTGGAGAATGCCTGGGCATTTTACAAAAATAGAAAAAAATGTTGTTTTTAAAATTTTATTTTGCAGTCCAATTTAAATTGTGGGTCTCTTAAAATGTTTTTGTCACTGTAACTGTAAAAGTCTTAAGTTTTAGTAAATTTTATTCTGCCTTGGGTGTAATAATAATAATTTTAAAAAATGAATAAAAAAAAGTGATCTGTAACAAACTTGGATGGGGGGGGATGGGGCCAGCTGATGGAAGTTCTGGAAGTTTCCCTCGTAGAAACTATGGAACATTGTTATGGCTTTGCAGGAAAATACTGACATTCCTGATCTGTATCTATTGATCTGCTTGTGGAATGGATACTCTTCATGGCTGGTTTGAAATACATGTGTAGGCACTTGCTGTCTTTCTACAGAAGCTTGTATTTTTTAACTTGTACGTGCATCCTTTGTGAAAAGGGGTACTTTAAGTACCTGTATGTCATTATCTTATTTGGGGGAGGGGGACAACATTGCAACTTCAAGATACAACTCACAGGCTGCCACGATATATTTTCTTTCATTTGGCAGGATAAAATAGTGCAAAAAACCCCCTGATGAATTTGTATTGTTGAAATGAATCTTATTGTACAGAAGGGAAATAAAAGGTTGTTTGACATTCTTTTAGCGACAAAAATACACAAGTAGATGTTTTTGTTTACTATTGTATTGGTTGTACATATTGTTCTATGATTAGCCTGACATGTTTTATTTTCATTTTTATTATAGTTTGTGTTCCAACTGGCACTGGCAGTGACCTCCCCTCTTTGCGGTCATCTAGCTACCCTTTGACCCTTGACCTTTGTGACCTGTGTGTCAGTTGTACAGGCACCTGACCTGCCTCCCCACAGGTTTCTCAGCATGAGAAGAATAGAGCACAAATACAAACTGTTACAATTCCAAATGTTTTTCTCTTTTTTTGTCTCTTTTTGTTTCCTGTAAATGCTAACTCTTCTGATGTGGCCATGCTTCTGATATGTCCCTGCTCTGTCCCTTCAGTCAGAGAAGGGACATATATAGCGTGTAGAAAAAGACACACACACACACACACGCACATGCACACGCACACGCACATGCACACACACACACACACACACACACACACACACACACACACACACACACACACACACACACACACACACACACACACACACACACACACACACACACACACACACACACACACACACACACACACACACACATAGAGGAAAAACAGAGGAAAGTCTCTAATGAAGTGCAGGGACATTATATATCTGGATACCATAGTTCGACTCCTACACATACGACTCACAGAACCATGTAGTGTACACAGAGCAGCCGAGGCTGGATACGATCAAAGCTACAAGCTACATTCGCCTCAAACCATAAGCTATAATTACAGGCAGTTAGTAGCTACCGTACCTGACCACGATCATACGGACACCTATCAATCAGTCAGAACCAGGGTGTGTATTTTAAACCTGCTCACTTTGATGTACAGAACTGTTCTCCAACTGTTTAGCAGCACAGGGCTCCCATATCTGTGCTTTATCATCTTTTGAAATGTTTATGTTTCCTTTCAAATATTGGTGCTTTGATATGTGCTAAGAGCTATGTCCTGTTGGCTGCACTGTTTGTCCGCCCGTGGGCACCGTAGACAGAACACCAAGCAGAGCTAAGCTATGCTGTTGATTGTGTTCACTTTGTGTAAAGACATCTTCATGGAACACTGCCCTGTCTGTGGGTGTGTTCATTTAGTTTTCCTTCACAGAGGATCAGGTCTAATAGGCTATGCAGATAGCCCTTTTACCAGAGAGACAGAGTAGACGTTAGTACGAAGGTCCCGATTATGAAATAATGCTTTGCTGCTGTTTTACTCTTTAGGTTTCACAATCCATAATTTGACTATTTCCTTTTAGAAATGTTTTTCATGTTTGTATTTAAAGAATAATACAGGGTTGGGATGAAGACATGGACAAATCTGTAATTTTTGATATGTAGTAATGTCCGGATTGGGACATACAGGGGAGGGCTGGAGTCTTTGAGTAGGGATGTTATGCTGTGTGTGATGTCAATTTATTTAAATACATTAACTGATTCTTTAGGCTGCGATTGGCTGTGTTGTCTATGATGTCACTGAGGTGAGGACAGCGTTCCGTCGTTCTCAGGCCTGATGAGTCCAATGCCATTGGTTCGTTACAGTAAACATGATATTCAGACACCACATGGCCTGTCTCTACTCTGTTTATTTGAAACACATTAGGAATGTGTATGTTCACCACATTATGCAACACACGCACGCACGCGCACGCACGCACACACACACACACACACACACACACACACACACACACACACACACACACACACACACACACACACACACACACACACACACACACACACACACACACACACACACACACACACACACACACACACACACACACACACACACACACACACACTCTCTCTCTCTTAATAAGTAATGCAACTTCTGCAATTTAGAAATGGATACATACATTGAAATGAAAAAATCGGACATTCAATTTGGGACTGGATTCAATCCGTCTCGCAGAAGTATCGAGGAAGATCTGCGTTATAGCTCGATTGTAATGTAAAGGCAATGTTCCCGCGTTCACAGAGACTGCATTCCCGGTAAATGCTGCGCATGCCGGCTCAACTGGGAATGACCTTTGCGTTTTAATGCGGATCTTCCGCGATACTTCAGCGATACAGATTTGATTCAGCCCTTACAAAATAACACTTTACACGTTCCCTCCTCACCTTCTGAAATTCCACGTGCATTAAAATAAATCAAATACCATCGCACTGATTTAGTATTTTCAATCAAAATCACTCAAATTCACTTCTGGGTATACATACACACTAACCTGGATATATGAAGGTCCCCTGGGTGGATCATTTTCTGTACTGCAGACACACACTGATCCATGTCAGTGGATCTGCACCCTGCTGGCTTGTTGGGGCTGGTTGGGGGTTGGAGAGAGGATTGAGAAGAGAACTGGATGTTGGGGGGCACAGAGATAGACACAGTCTCCCTCTTTGGGTCCTACGGAGGGTGTCTAAGCTGACTGAATGATGGACTGGCTCTGCGGGTGCCTGATCTGAGCAGGGCTCTTGAGTTTGAAATAGCTCCCGTCTCGGCAACTGACTCTAACGAGTCGTCATCAAGACCTCTACATGCCACTTATATCAACACACCTTCCAATACCAAGACACACTCATATAAACTCACCATAACAACTCTCTCTCTCTCTCTCTCTCACACTCCCTCTCCACACACACACTCCTAGAAACAAACCATAACAACACACACTCTCTTTCTCTCACTCTCTCTCTCTCTTTCTCTCACTCTCTCTCTCTCAATTCAATTCAATTCAATTTGCTTTATTGGCATGACGTAACAATGTACATATTGCCAAAGCTTATTTTGGATATTTACAATATGAAAAAAAAAAGAGAATCAAAAGTGTCAACGGGACAACAGTAACAACAATAACCAAGGGTCAAAATAACCATACATTCAACAATAACAATAAACATACAGTAGAGTACATGTGTAGGTTGATTGGTCTGTCAGACACTGTCCCTCAACTTATGGCAGGCAGCAATGTAGTGCGCTGACAACCCACAGCTCTCTGCGTCCTCCCCCAACAGAACGGGTAGCCTATCCTCATCAGACAGGTCTTCGAAACCTTGAATAAGGGTTTCAAATTTGGGTAAATGATGCTCTCTAATTGTTTTATATTTTTCACATTTTGTCAGGAAATGCAGCTCCGTCTCAGGTTCTGCTGTTGTGCAGTGGTTGCTCTCTCTCACTCTCTCCACACACACACTCATAGAAACAAACTACAACTCTCTCTCTCTCTCTCTCTCTCTCTCTCTCTCTCTCTCTCTCTCCCTCTCCCTCTCCCTCTCCCTCTCTCTCTCTCTCTCTCTCTCTCTCTCTCTCTCTCTCTCTCTCTCTCTCTCTCTCTCTCTCTCTCTCTCTCTCTCTCTCTCTCTCTCTCTCTCTCTCTCTCTCTCTCTCTCTCTCTCTCTCCCCCTCTCCCACTCTCCACACACACACTCATAGAAACAAACTACAACTCTCTCTCTCTCTCTCTCTCTCTCTCTCTCTCTCTCTCTCTCTCTCTCTCTCTCTCTCTCTCTCTCTCTCTCTCTCTCTCTCTCTCTCCCTCTCTCTCTCTCTCTCTCTCTCCCCCTCTCCCACTCTCCACACACACACTCATAGAAACAAACTACAACTCTGTCTCTCTCTCCCTCTCTCTCTCTTTCCCTCTCTCTCCCTCTCTCTCTCTCCCTCTCTCTCTCTCTCCCCCTCTCCCACTCTCTCCACACACACTCATAGAAACAAACTACAACTCTCTCTCTCTCCCTCTCTCTCTCTTTCCCTCTCTCTCCCTCTCTCTCTTTCCCTCTCTCTCCCTCTCTCTCTCTCCCTCTCTCTCTCTCTCTCTCTCCCTCTCCCACTCTCTCCACACACACTCATAGAAACTCACCATAACAACACGCTCTCTCTTTAATTTATGAAAATATTGCACACTCAAAATCGACAAGGTTACTATGCAAGTCCTTCACCTCCTCCACCAGAGAAAAAGAAGAACGTTCTGTACTATCGTTATTACCATTCAAGAAAAGACATCAAGAGCTAATCAAAACGGAGCTAATCAAAAGGTCTGCGTTCATAAACCACATTACTTTGACTTCACAGCACTTGCCACATCACATAACCTTGCATGACCATACCAGATATACAGTTTCACACTACCTAGAAACACAGAGACCCAGATCAATACACAGTGATGGGGTCCTTTAACATGTAGTCACCCTAATGAGAGTTTCACATTCCTCATTCCCTATCTTATTTTCATTTAATTTGTCCCCTTTCCATGCTGTTTCTGATAACTGTAGCCTCACAATTATTGGTGTAGGGAGAGCGGAGTGAGTGGGACTGACTGACTGACTGCGTTGGGTTGGGGCGACTGGTTGTGATTTGGCATCAGTTTCAAGGCAAAAGGCTAATTAAACCAATCCCTGACAGGCCCGCACTTTGACGTCCCCTACAGGAGGGATTATCACTGGTGGAGAGAGAGAGAGCGAGAAAGAGAGAGGGGGGTGGGGGGGGGGGGGGGGGTTGAAGGAATGCAAGACAGGAAGTGCAATGGAGAAAGACAGACAATAATTACTTATAAATAAAAATTGGATTTAAAAGTTGTTCCTCTCTAAAATGGTAAAGAGTATTACTCACCATACTAAAGATAGAAGCAGACAGGCACACTGACACAAACAGAACAGAATATCTGTCTGGGTTGTAACCCATCCCTTCAGACAGACATATCCTGGCAGTAGAGTGGACTGACTGAGGCACACAGGTTCGCGGCTCAATAAACACAGACCAGACAAAACTGTCAAACTAGAAAGGGTCATTTTCCTGAAGAAGAATTGTGTGCTTGGGTAAAACTATAGACATCCCGATATAAATGTGGGACGTGGATGTCTCTTAGTACAGAGCAGCAACATCTCCCTCATAATAACCAGCCTGGTTATTTTCATTACCGAAAACGACTGTGGGAATTAAAACTGCCGACGCACACACACACACACACATCCCTGGGTTATGGAGAAGGTATAGCGGAATTATTTTCTTTCCTCTCCTCTCTGCCTGCCTGTCATGGTGGGCAGGCCTCCCCCTTCTCTCTCTCGCGCTCTCGCGCTCTCTCGCGCTCTCTCTCGCTCTCTCTCGCTCTCTCTCTCTCTCTCTCTCCACTCATTAGAAGGCAACTTCAAATGACTTAAGCCCCGGTAGGTCGTCAGCGTAAAGTCACAGTGTTGACAGGTACAGTAAGGTCTTAAGGCTTCAAGAGCAACATAGCTATTCTCTCTGACAAAACCTCCCACAGGGGGACTGCTCTGAGGGCACTAGAATGAGGGGAGGAGATAGAGAGAAAGAAAGGAGGGATGGAGCGAGGGATTGAGCAGACAGAGAAAAGGAGGTGTGGGAGATGGTGTCGGTGTCAGACACCTAGAGGGAAGGCCAGGGATAAGGGGGAGAGGGTGAAGAAAGAAAGAAACAAAGGAGGGAGATGGGGCTGTAGTTAATTATGGTAAAAGAACAAGTTTGTCTCTGTGGAGTGTGTTTGAATGAGGGTGTCATGGCGAATCAGAGGAGTCCCCAGACTTCTGTGGTAATTATTAACATTATAATTCACCACTCTTGTCCTTGTCCAATTGATTGGCATGCCTGTTTCATGGGTATTTCCAAAAGCAGTAGTGGTATCACTCACTATTCCTTCTGTGTGTGTGTGTGTGTGTGTGTGTGTGTGTGTGTGTGTGTGTGTGTGTGTGTGTGTGTGTCTGTGTCTGTGTGTGTGTGTGTGTGCGTGCGTGCGTGCGTGCGTGCCTGCCTCTGTCTCTCTCTCCCTCTCTCGCGTTCTCTCTGACAGTTTCAGAAGCATGTCAAATGATGACAAGACTAATCAACGTTTTATTTTATTGAGAGAATTCCTGAAATGTGGAGTGCATTATCGTTGCCATTTGACCCGGTGCATTGAGGGCTGATCAGATGTGACTATTGAACGCAACTCATTCTGAGTTCACTCGACCTTACCCACCTCTCACAATGTCCAATAAATAACTTATCATAAACACATACAGTGGTACAGTAGGCACAAGGAAATGACTCAATTTCAACCGTTGAAACGTTTCATTGTACCTGTGTCATTGTATGAGTGTAATTGTACCACAAAGAGCATCATCCGATTGTTTAGCGATAAAGACACGTCGGAAAACAGAGAAACAGATCAATTTATCTCCTCTTCTAATTACACCCACTGAGACAATGGTGTGTCTGGCCAAAAGAACCTGGTCAAAAGGTAAGCACTATAGAGGGAAGAGGGTGCCATTTGGGACGCAGCCAATTACAGAGACACGTTCCTTTATTTTTCCCAAATCAAACCTCGCAAACAAGGAAAAAGAGAGGAAAACTAACGTCTAACACGAGTCCTGCTGCAACCAAATGACAAGCACAGTTCAGGTCAGGCAAACTTCACATTTTTACCACATCCTGTTTCTTCTTTCTCTTAGCTAAGTGACAAACGGTGGGGGGGGGGTATTTTAGTGAAAAAGAAGAGAAAGTCTGCGTAGAAGTAAAGGAATGAAGGGAGCCAGGCGCATGCAGCAGAGGAGAGGTGTGTGCCGGCGCACGGCCTCTTTTTCATATTCAGATTCGCCTGCCTACACACAGCATTATGACACATTTGGATGATCGCATTGTGGGATTAGCAGGCAGCCTTGTCATTTCCAACAACAATACGGCGATTTAGGGATGCTATTTCTCACACGGCGCCTCGCATTAACGCCGGGCCCAAAGATTTACATAAATCTTTGTCTTAAGATGAAAGAAAGAAGGTTTGAGACAATGAAGTTAAGCTTTAGAAATGGGGAAAGAGGAAGGAGGAAAGTGTTGGGGCGGTGGTGGTGGTGGAGGAGGTGGCATGGGGGTGGGGGTGGGGGGGTTATAGAAGAGAAGGGGGAGGCGAATTGGGAAGCTAAGAGAAGAGATGAAGGGGCGAAGGAGGGGAAGAGGAAAATAAAGTTTTATTCATTCTAAATCACCCAGTGTTGTGTTGATGCAAATATGCCCCCCCCCCCATTCCCTCCTCCTACTCTGTTTTTGGCGTCATGTAGTAAAAACGAAAAAGAAAAAAGAAAAAGACGTGGCGAAAAGGGAGGGAGGAGGAAGGTGGGATAAGAATAAGCATTAGCATGTCTGTAAGAGAAAAGAGAGAAGCGGAGAGGCGAAAGTGTTCAGCAGCGTTCTATTCAGCGTTGGGTGATTTAGTTGTGCGTCTCTGACTGCGTCTCACAGTGAAAGGCGTAGCATCGCTCTCCGTTCTCTCCCTGCTCTAATCTTATCGCCTGTAGCAGTCATTCTCCAAACTGACTTAGATGGTTGCGCCTCCTCTCTCCCCCCACATCCTCCCCCCTGCGCCTCCCTCCCCTCCCCTCCCCTCCGTTTGATTGGATTCCTCCTCCTCCTCCATTTTCTGATTGTGAATCTGCTTACATTAAAGTCAGCAGATTGGATCAGAATCTGACCACTGAAGGCGATTCTCTTTTTAAATGGAGAGGAGGTTAGAGTAAAATGGAGATTATAGGGAGAGAGAGAGAGAGAGAGAGAGAGAGAGAGAGAGAGAGAGAGAGAGAGATGAACCATTGAGACAGTATCAGCGTCATCATCTCCCAGCTTCCTGTGGATTCGCTTTAGTCTTCTCTCATACTTCATTTTATTACAGTATATCATTACACTCAGATAAAAGGCGCTTTCTAGAACCTTAAAGGGTTCTTCATCTCTTTTTGTCTCTTTTTAGTCCCTTTTTGTTTCCAGGTGGAAAGAACCCCTTTGGGTTCCATGTACAACCCTTTTCACAGATAGTTCTATATGGAACCAAACGGGTTCTACCTAGAACCAAAAAGGGTTCTCCTATGGGGACAGCCGAAGAACCCTTTTGGAACCCTTTCTTCTAAGAGTGTAGACAAATGAGCTGGTTGTGGATTCCCATCGCCCTCGCTCACTTCCTCCCTTTATGATTATCTTTGCTCTTTGTTTACACTTTCAAAAAGAGGCTACGGTCAATTTGAAAACAAATGTGCTGTAATTTAAGCTATTTAGCCTCTTGAATTTGTGTTTGTACATTTGACAAATAATTGTATATGGACTCTGTGTCCATTTCAAATGCAACTCTTCTCATAACCATCTGCTATTTATTTTCATGTCTTAAGTCTCCAACTTTCTTCCACAGGGACCCCCTGCCAGGGCAAACCAGCGACCTAGTGACGGACAACCATCACCCCAAAAAATTAGAATAGTAAGGAGAAAGTAAATTGTGATTTTTTAACAACTCATTTACTGCAATTCTACACACTTTGCCATGGGGCGGAGAGGTATTTTTTGCGGTTGTAAAACAAATTTCCTGCAATTCTACACATCTTGCCATGACTTATGCCATGTTCATATGATATCTGAGTCAGAGGGACTAACAAAATCAATGGGGCCCCCCTGTAGGTCAGAGCCCCTGGGCACGTGTCCTGTGTGCCCGGTAAGTAAGCTAATTCAGCCATGATTACTACAAGGTTTAGATTGCTTGGTAAGTAAGTCTATCCAGCTATTTAAAACATGTTAGCCAACATGGGCTAATTGAGTGACTGTCAGTGACTGACATAACAATAGGAAAACATTATTCATTTTTGGGGTCTTGGGCTCCCTTGTGGTCGCGGGGCCATAAGCATTATGTCGCATATTGACCGCTAGCGGGTGCTTTTCAAAAGCCTATGACAGATACTCCAGTAAGTGTCATTAGCTCCAGTGAGTGTCATTTGCTTTAGGAGTTAAAAAAAGATAGTTGACATCATAAGAAAGAAGATAATCTACTCTTTTCTACTGCAGGTATGGATCTTAAAATGTGTTTATTCTGTTCTTACTAGCAATATTCATAAAAACATCTTTTTTTTTTTTTACAGTTTGAAAATCCCTGTCTTAAGTTATTAAAATGTAATAACTATATTTAATAATGTGATAACTACAATATTAGGTAACCATATGCATTTTTTTTTTACTGTGTGAAGGTAAACCTATCTAATGCAGAGCAAATAGTTAGTGTGAAGTGAGTTTGGTCTAGTGTCCCAAAACACACCATATTCCCTTATAGTGCACTACTTTTGACCAGGGGCCATAAGGCTCTGGTCAAGAGCAGTACACTATGTAGGGAGTAGGGTGCCATTTGGGACGCATACTATGTATCTGTATGCAGCAGAGGCAGTCTAGGCCGCAGCCAGCTCACTGTATCTGGCCCCTGTATTAGCCATGCTGGCTGTCCTGTAGCAGATGCATACACAGTAGCAGGCTGGAGCAGGGTCCATATGTCCAGCATATGCCTGGATGGACTCCTGCTGGTTACTACTACAGAGACATAGAACGCAACAGCCATGGCAATTCTATAGTGACTCGACTTCCTATAGAACACTCCTTATTTATTGCCCTCCCCTTTTCTTACTCTGACACCATTATCCCCCTCTCTTTCTCCTTCTTTCCCTCCTTCCCTCTCTTTGCTACCCATTTCTTACTCTCTCCTTTCTCTATCTCACTCACTCTCTGCCAATGGCGCCTATCCTTTATCTCGCCCCCCTCTGTCTTCCACCCCCTACTCCCCAACCCTCCATGCCACCCGTTCTCCCCTCCCCTCTCCCTCTCCCTCTCCCTCCATCCTTCCCTCACGATAGGCTGTGCGGCAGGCGGCGGGTTCCCCGTCGGTAGTAATAAAATAAACAAATGACAGTGGACTGACGTCCCACCTTGAAACAGAGGAAGAGGTTATTTACATATATGGGAATTTATAATCTGCACACGCTAGATCACTCAGCCACGACAGGTCCTACCAACACAAAGGAGATGTGAGATATAAGGGAGGGAGAGAGGGGTCACAGAAGAGGTGAGATGGAAGGGAAAGGAAAGGGGATACCTAGTCAGTTGCACAACTGGATGCATTCAACCGAAACGTGTCTTCTGCGTTTAACCCAACCCCTCTGAATCAGGGGGATAGAGAGGGGTGGGGGCAGAGAAGAAGGGAGTTAGAAGGGCAAAATAGAAAGCAGTGAGAGGGAGGGACAAAAATGTACAAAAGAGATAGGTCGAAGGACAGAGAGTGGGTCTCCTCTCCCCCTCTCCTGTCCTCTCTGTTCTCTCTGTGTTTGGGCCAGTACTGTGTTCTGCTGTGATGTGTTCAGGGAGGATGTTGTTGTTGGTTGTGTTGTGATCAGTAGCTGCAAACTGGGGTCCTGTAGTCCTCAGGAACATGGCATTGTAATCTGGCCATGTTTTATTTATGGACCTTACTGAGGCAGATAACGGCTGTTTTAACAAACAAAGATGATTGCTTCAGGGGCCAACCGCTCCTCCTGAGGTAATTAAGACAAAGTAGCTCCCAGGGCCAGGAGGGAGGGGGAGGGAGGGAGGGGGGAGGGAGGGAGGGAGGGGGAGGGAGGGATTTATGCAACGAGGCAGCTATTATTTATCTTTAAAAAATTAGGGATTCAAAAGGTGACGGTGTTTACATTTACGTCATTTAGCAACTTCATAAATGGTCATACTTCTTTCGCACTGGCCCCCTGTGGGAATCGAACCCACAACCCTGGCGTAGAAAGTGCAATGCTCTACCGACTGAGCCACAGGGACGGAATCAGAGGTGGAATCAGCCAAAAACACAATTGAAACAGTATAGCGCTGTGTGTTAGGGTTGAACCAGGATGTGGACATTAAGCTAGGGTTAGAGGTAGGGTTAGTTTTGAACCAGGATGTGGACAGGAATCTAGGGTTAGAGGTAGGGTTAGTTTTGAACCAGGATGTGGACATGAATCTAGGGTTAGAGGTAGGGTTAGTTTTGAACCGGGATGTGGACATGAATCTAGGGTTAGAGGTAGGGTTAGTTTTGAACCAGGATGTGGACATGAATCTATGGTTAGAGGTAGGGTTAGTTTTGAACCAGGATGTGGACATGAATCTATGGTTAGAGGTAGGGTTAGTTTTGAACCAGGATGTGGACATGAATCTAGGGTTAGAGGTAGGGTTAGTTTTGAACCAGGATGTGGACATGAATCTATGGTTAGAGGTAGGGTTAGTTTTGAACCAGGATGTGGACATGAATCTAGGGTTAGAGGTAGGGTTAGTTTTGAACCAGGATGTGGACATGAATCTAGGGTTAGAGGTAGGGTTAGTTTTGAACCAGGATGTGGACATGAATCTAGGGTTAGAGGTAGGGTTAGTTTTGAACCAGGATGTGGACATGAATCTAGGGTTAGAGGTAGGGTTAGTTTTGAACCAGGATGTGGACATGAATCTATGGTTAGAGGTAGGGTTAGTTTTGAACCAGGATGTGGACATGAATCTAGGGTTAGAGGTAGGGTTAGTTTTGAACCAGGATGTGGACATGAATCTATGGTTAGAGGTAGGGTTAGTTTTGAACCAGGATGTGGACATGAATCTATGGTTAGAGGTAGGGTTAGTTTTGAACCAGGATGTGGACATGAATCTATGGTTAGAGGTAGGGTTAGTTTTGAACCAGGATGTGGACATGAATCTATGGTTAGAGGTAGGGTTGAACCGGGATGTGGACATTAAGCTAGGGTTAGAGTTAGGGGTAGGATCAGGGTTGAGGCTAGGGTTAGGGTTAGCATTGAACCAGGATGTGGACATCCTCTGCTCTCATCCTTCTAGACCTATCGGCTGCCTTTGATACTGTGAACCATCAGATCCTCCTCTCCACCCTCTCCGAGCTGGGCATCTCCGGCGCGGCCCACGCTTGGATTGCGTCCTACCTGACATGTCGCTCCTACCAGGTGGCGTGGCGAGAATCTGTCTCCGCACCACGTGCTCTCACCACTGGTGTCCCCCAGGGCTCTGTTCTAGGCCCTCTCCTATTCTCACTATACACCAAATCACTTGGCTCTGTCATATCCTCACATGGTCTCTCCTATCATTGCTATGCAGACGACACACAATTAATCTTCTCCTTTCCCCCCTCTGATAACCAGGTGGTGAATCGCATCTCTGCATGTCTGGCAGACATATCAGTGTGGATGACGGATCACCACCTCAAGCTGAACCTCGGCAAGACGGAGCTGCTCTTCCTCCCGGGGAAGGACTGCCCGTTCCATGATCTCGCCATCACGGTTGACAACTCCATTGTGTCCTCCTCCCAGAGTGCTAAGAACCTTGGCGTGATCCTGGACAACACCCTGTCGTTCTCAACTAACATCAAGGCGGTGACCCGTTCCTGTAGGTTCATGCTCTACAACATTCGCAGAGTACGACCCTGCCTCACGCAGGAAGCGGCGCAGGTCCTAATCCAGGCACTTGTCATCTCCCGTCTGGATTACTGCAACTCGCTGTTGGCTGGGCTCCCTGCCTGTGCCATTAAACCCCTACAACTCATCCAGAACGCCGCAGCCCGTCTGGTGTTCAACTTTCCCAAGTTCTCTCACGTCACCCCGCTCCTCCGCTCTCTCCACTGGCTTCCAGTTGAAGCTCGCATCCGCTACAAGACCATGGTGCTTGCCTACGGAGCTGTGAGGGGAACGGCACCTCCGTACCTTCAGGCTCTGATCAGGCCCTACACCCAAACAAGGGCACTGCGTTCATCCACCTCTGGCCTGCTCGCCTCCCTACCTCTGAGGAAGTACAGTTCCCGCTCAGCCCAGTCAAAACTGTTCGCTGCTCTGGCACCCCAATGGTGGAACAAACTCCCTCACGACGCCAGGTCAGCGGAGTCAATCACCACCTTCCGGAGACACCTGAAACCCCACCTCTTTAAGGAATACCTAGGATAGGATAAAGTAATCCTTCTAACCCCCCCCCCCTTAAAAGAGTTAGATGCACTATTGTAAAGTGGTTGTTCCACTGGATATCATAAGGTGAATGCACCAATTTGTAAGTCGCTCTGGATAAGAGCGTCTGCTAAATGACTTAAATGTAAATGTAAATGTAAATAAAGCTAGGGTCAGCGTGGGTAAATTCCACCAATCAGAGGCAGTCTGATAAAATGCAGTAAATGCAGCACCAATCACAGTGACTGACCCATCTCTTTAATGGTGGCTCAATTCTCGGCCTGCCATGTTTATTTGTAAACTGAGCAGACATTATGAGATGCTGGGCTGTACAAAGGACTGAGCCTGCCAGCTGGCCCAATCTGTCTGTTTGGACTCTCCTCTCCCTTCCCTCTACTCAACCCCCCTCTATAATGCCAGCCAACCCCCCCCCCCCCCCCCCCCCCCCCAGTCAATACACACACACACACACACACACACACACACACACACACACACACACACACACACACACACACACACACACACACACACACACACACACACACACACACACACACACACACACACTGATTGAGGGCAGGGATGTCAGGGGTTCTTCTGCCCATTACTACACCATCACTACAGGCGTGCGCACACACACACACACACACACACACACACACACACACACACACACACACACACACACACACACACACACACACACACACACACACACTTACTTATACAGCATATTTCAGACATGGAATGCGTCGCAATAATGCTTTTTACAGGAAAAAAATTACAAAAAACAATGAAAATAAAAGCTGAAATATTTACTACACAACAAACATAAGATAAAAAACTAAAGAATGACAAAAACTGAACAACTAAAAAGCACCTTAAGGAAAAGCAAATCTAAACAGATGTTTTAAGATCTCTTTTAAATATGTCCACAGTTTCGGCCTGCCTCAGGTTCTCTGGCAGGGTATTCCAGAGGCTGGGGGCATAATGAGTAAAGGCTGCCTCTCCATGCCTCTTGGTCCTAGGCTTTGGGATAGTTAAAAGGCCAGTGCCAGAGGACCTGAGGGACCTACTGGGTACATAACTTAAAAGCATGTCTGAAATGTATTGGGGTGCACAAACGTGGATTGATTTAAAAACCAATTGAAGATTCTTAAAATAAATTCTAAAACTCACAGGCAGTCAGTGCAGAGACCTTAAAACTGGTGTAATGTGTTCTCTCCGTCTGGTCTTGGTCAATACCCGTGTTGCAGCATTCTGTATGTTTTGTAGTTGACCAATGGCTTTCTTGGGTAGACCAGACAGGAGAGCATTACAGTAGTCAAGCCTGCTAATAGAAGCATGGATGAGTCTCTCTTTATCAGCCTGAGAGAGAAACGGCCGCACCTTGGCAATGTTCCTCAGGTGGTAAAAAGCTATTTGGTCACATTCCTAATGTGTGATAAGAAATTGAGTTCAGAATCTAAAATAACACCTAGGTTTTTTACCTGGTGTTTTATCTTTATTTCCCGTGAATTAAAATGTGCGGCTAGATTCTCTCGCTGTGCTTTGGCTCCAACAATAAGTACCTCGGTCTTGTCTTGATTTGGCTGGAGGAAGTTGTGAGCTATACAAGTAATTATCATCGCTAATACAGTCCAATAATTTATCTGCGGAGCTAAAGTCCTCTTGTGACACAGAAATGTAAAGTTGTGTGTTGTCCGCGTAGCGTAGTGAAAATCAATGCTGTGGTTTCTGATAACGCTGCCAAGGGGTAACGTCTATAAGTATATACTGTAAATGAACCTTATCAATGAGACACAATGGGAAGATTCTTCCTTCTCGCTAAACACACACACAAGCACAGAGAGAGATAGCCTTGGGCGTTTCCAGTGACGTGACATGGTCGCCTAGCCTGTCTTCATCTGAAGGAGGAAGACAGAGGAGTGTTTGTCTGCGCGCGTCTTTGTGTACACGTGTGTCTCTTTCGGCGTGTGTGTTTGTGTGCATGTCTATTTCTTCCCGTGTGTTTGTCTGTGTGTGAGAAAGAGCGATGGAAAGAGGGAGAAGAGAGGAGGGGGTTTTCACCAACCAGCCTCCCTCCCTCCCTCCAGCCCCCTGGTGAGAAAACAAATTGGTCCCTGTTCCTGTTCACATCAATTGATGTTCTATTAGAACCAGATGGCCTTGATAGGCACAAACCTGTCTTGCAGAAAATACATACACAATGTCCATCTCCTTTCATTCTCTCTCTCTTTCTCTCTCTTTACTCATGGGGGCCATTTTGCCATAGGCTGATGGCAAGCGCCCAAAAAGTATGACTTTAGATCTTCTAGGACGGGTCTTCTTTCCTCCCGTCAAGGTTTTTTCTCTCTCTCTCTCTCATTCTATTGCTCTCTTTCAAAGTCCTATTTCTGTCTGTCCCTTTCTATTACACACACACACACACACACACACACACACACACACACACACACACACACACACACACACACACACACACACACACACACACACACACACACACACACACACACACACACACACACACACACACACACACACACACACACACACACACACACACACACACACACACACACACACACACACACACACACACCCTATTCCCCATCTAGTGCACTACTTTTGACCAGAGCTTAATGGGTCCTGGTTAAAAGTATAGTGAACTACATAGGAAGTTGAGATGCCATTTGAGATGCATCCCTATAGCTATGAGAAAGAGTGAGCTATCGTCCAGAGGTATTTACCAGTGACTAGATAGAGACACCTGCGATGTGAGTAGAGCAGTATAGCAGAGGATTATACACCATACAACTAATCCTCTTCAAAATGCGCTCAGAGACCTAGAGCAGAACTGCCCCCTCAAGATTCTGAGCCTGCTTGGCAGGGTTGGTCCTGCAAAGCCAAAGCCCCCTAAAGGGAGAGCATACTATACAAGGAAATTCTCAAAGCTGCTAATGAGAACCTTGACGACCTTGTACCTAGCCGGGGGGGATTCCGGTGGGGTGCCCCCACCCAGGCAGTGGCAGTGCTGGCAACACTAGCTGCAGTAACCCATGGGGAGGGGGTCACACTCGGACATTCAGAGAGGGGGTATATTATTGTGGCCCTGGTGGCACAAAATCAAAAGTCTGACTGCATGGAGATGCTTGGGAACATGGTCAATACGGAGGATCGTGTTGTGGGTGTTTCAGGGGAAAGGGGTACATCTGACCTCCATCATCTAGGATGTTTTTTTTGCACCGTTTTGCAGGACTTCTCATACAGCTGCAACTGTATATGCATTCGTAAATCAAGACCTTTCTTGAGTTGGGCTCTGGAATGGTGCAACTATTGAGAATGTGAGCCTATGGATGTGTGGGGGAAAGGGGTTGAGTGTGTATGAGTGTGTATGAGGGTGTGGGTGTTTATCCCACAACTGCTGCGAGGGAGTAAAAGATGTTGGGGACAATATAGGATGATTCCCAATAATTGTTTGCTAATATAATAATTGCTTGCAATAATGTCATTTTGGTAATGGCGAGACTGGTGAGAGGTAAAATAATTAGCATAAATTGCCTACATTACTACAAATAATAATAACTAATTATGGAAAATAAGAAACAGAATTTTAAAATATATATACAGTGGGGAGAACAAGTATTTGATACACTGCCGATTTTGCAGGTTTTCCTACTTACAAAGCATGTAGAGGTCTGTAATTTGTATCATAGGTACACTTCAACTGTGAGAGACGGAATCTAAAACAAAAATCCAGAAAATCACATTGTATGATTTTTAAGTAATTCATTTGCATTTTATTGCATGACATAAGTATTTGATACATCAGAGAAGCAGAACTTAATATTTGGTACAGAAACCTTTGTTTGCAATTACAGAGATCGTACGTTTCCTGTAGTTCTTGACCAGGTTTGCACACACTGCAGCAGGGATTTTGGCCCACTCCTCCATACAGACCTTCTCCAGATCCTTCAGGTTTCGGGGCTGTCGCTGGGCAATACGGACTTTCAGCTCCCTCCAAAGATTTTCTATTGGGTTCAGGTCTGGAGACTGGCTAGGCCACTCCAGGACCTTGAGATGCTTCTTACGGAGCCACTCCTTAGTTGCCCTGGCTGTGTGTTTTGGGTTGTTGTCATGCTGGAAGACCCAGCCACGACCCATCTTCAATGCTCTTACTGAGGGAAGGAGGTTGTTGGCCAAGATCTCGCGATACATGGCCCCATCCATCCTCCCCTCAATACGGTGCAGTCGTCCTGTCCCCTTTGCAGAAAAGCATCCCCAAAGAATTATGTTTCCACCTCCATGCTTCACGGTTGGGATGGTGTTCTTGGGGTTGTACTCATCCTTCTTCTTCCTCCAAACACGGTGAGTGGAGTTTAGACCAAAAAGCTCAATTTTTGTCTCATCAGACCACATGACCTTCTCCCATTCCTCCTTTGGATCATCCAGATGGTCATTGGCAAACTTCAGACGGGCCTAGACATGCGCTGGCTTGAGCAGGGGGACCTTGGGTGCACTGCAGGATTTTAATCCATGACGGCGTAGTGTGTTACTAATGGTTTTCTTTGAGACTGTGGTCCCAGCTCTCTTCAGGTCATTGACCAGGTCCTGCCGTGTAGTTCTGGGCTGATCCCTCACCTTCCTCATGATCATTGATGCCCCACGAGGTGAGATCTTGCATGGAGCCCCAGACCGAGGGTGATTGACCGTCATCTTGAACTTCTTCCATTTTCTAATAATTGCGCCAACAGTTGTTGACTTCTCACCAAGCTGCTTGCCTATTGTCCTGTAGCCCATCCCAGCCTTGTGCAGGTCTACAATTTTATCCCTGATGTCCTTACACAGCTCTCTGGTCTTGGCCATTGCGGAGATGTTGGAGTCTGTTTGATTGAGTGTGTGGACAGGTGTCTTTTATACAGGTAACGAGTTCAAACAGGTGCAGTTAACACAGGTAATGAGTGGAGAACAGGAGGGCTTCTTAAAGAAAAACTAACAGGTCTGTGAGAGCCGGAATTCTTACTGGTTGGTAGGTGATCAAATACTTATGTCATGCAATAAAATGCAAATTAATTATTATAAAATCATACAATGTTATTTTCTGGATTTTTGTTTTAGATTCCGTCTCTCACAGTTGAAGTGTACCTATGATAAAAATGACAGACCTCTACATGCTTTGTAAGTAGGAAAACCTGCAAAATCGGCAGTGTATCAAATACTTGTTCTCCCCACTGTATATATATTTTGATGGTTATATATAGTACAAATCGAGGTGAGGGCGATGGAAATGCATTTGGCGGTTGATCTACTTCGGTTCTGTGAGTGGCGCTGTGTGCTCTTTTCAAAGGATGGATCCCAGTCTCTTCAGGGCTATGGGATACGGGTGGGTCGGGGGTGGTCTGCCGGGCGTTGGGATGACAACCCAACTTGGGATGAGGAGGGCTTTTAGCGGGTGGAATAGTGGGGACCAATTGGAGGTTTACTTAGTAGCAATGCAAATATCATGGTACAGCTATATAGACACTCAATCATCATGTTACTCTTTAATGGTACGTTTCCAAACATATATTTTGATAAATAGAATTGAAAGTTGTGTCTCATTATGGTAAGTGGTGAAACAAGTATAGCCAGTTACAATTGTAATGGCTTAGCAGATAATAAGAAAAGACGATCAGTATTTACCTGGCTAAAAGAGAAGGAATATTTCTCCCATGGGCAAAGAAATTCAAAAGGGGTGATAGTATTAATTAACAGTATTTTTGATCCAAATGTGCAAATTGTCCAAACAGATCATCAAGGTAGATTATTTTAAATATGTTATTGGACAATAAACAGATATGGCTTATTAACCTATACGGTCCAAATAATGATGATCCAAGCTTCTTTGAAAATATATATAAGAATGTATCAACTCTACAAGCAACACTAGACTCTATTATTATGGTGGGAGATTTTAATACGGTCTTAAATACCTCTATGGACCGGAAAGGAAATCACACTACAAACTATCACCCTTTAGGCACTTAAGGAAATCATGACTGTCATGGATATATTGGAATTAGTGGATATATGGAGGCTTAAATATCCTGACCTAGTGAGATATACATGGCGGAGGCTTAATCAAGCTAGTCGTCTTGATTACTTTCTTATGTCATTCTCTCTGGCACCAAAAGTTTAAAAAGTGTTGGTAGGGGACAGAATGCGGTCGGATCATCACATAATTGGCATATATATTCTCTTACAGAATTTCCACATGGGCAAGACTGGAAATGTAATCAAAGCCTACTAGATGATAAATTGTTTATAACTAGGACAGAAGAATGTTTAACCTTTTCAGACATAACATAGGTACAGCAGATCCACTTATTGTATGGGACACTTTTAAATGTGCCTTTAGAGGCCATGCAATTCAGTACTCATCTATAAAACAAAAGCAATTTAGATCAAAAGTGTCCATATTAACAAAGGAAATTGAAGGACTAACAGTACAGTTAAATAGCAACAATAACTGTACCATAGAGGCACAGAATAAGTTAGAGGAAAAACAAAAAGAAATGGAGGAACTTATTCAAGAAAGATCCAGTGTAATATATTATAAAAATAAAGCGAACCGGATGGAATATGGAGAAAAATTTACCAAATTCTTTTTCAATCTTCAATATAGAAATGCTACCAAAACAAATGTATTGAAACTTGTTACAAATGATGGAGTCACGCATGATTCACCGAATTATATTTTGAAAGAGGAAGTAAAGTACTTTAGGAATATGTTATCGTTTCAGTCTCCTCCATCTCCACTAACCGAAGCTAATTGTATGGATTTTTTCCCTAATAATAATGTAAAATTAACATCTGTACAGAAAGACTCATGTGAAGGCCAAATTACAGAGGAGGGACTTCTTGATGCAATTAAAGCCTTTAAGGCTGGGAAAACTCCAGGGCTGGATGGCATACCAGTGGAAGTATACCAAACTTTTTTTTGATATACTCAGAGGACCATTATTAGCATGTTTTAACTACTCCTATATAAATGGTAGATTATTGGACACGCAACAAGAAGGTCTGATATCATCTGAAATTTCCATCCCCAACTACAACATTTTCCGTCAAGATAGAACTGCTAAAGGGAGCGGAGTTGCAATCTACTGTAGAGATAGCCTGTAGAGTTCTGTAATACTATCCAGGTCTATGCCCAAACAGTTCGAGCTTCTACTTTTAAAAATCCATCTCTCCAGAAATAAGTCTCTCACTGTTGCCGCTTGCTATAGACCCCCCTCAGCTCCCAGCTGTGCCCTGGACACCATATGTGAATTGATTGTCCCCCATCTATCTTCAGAGTTCGTATTGTTAGGTGACCTAAACTGGGATAGTCTTAACTTCTTATGGCTGAAGGGGCAGTATTGAGTAGCTTGGATGAAAGGTGCCCATATAAAACGGCCTGCCCCTCAGTCATAGTTGCTAATATTTGCATAGTATTGGATAGAAAACACTCTAAAGTTTCTAAAACTGTTTGAATTATGTCTGTGAGATTAACAGAACTCATATTGGCAGGCAGTTGAAATCAAAACAGGAAGTCAGAAATCTGAGCTTGTCTGTATTCACCAGAGTCCCTTAAGAAATCCAATTGAGTTATGAATGATGTTGCACTGCCTAGGGGTTCCACTAGATGTCAACCATCAATAGAAATTCCAATGAGACTTCTATGATGTTGTGGGAGAGAATGAGAGCAGAATCAGTCAGGTGTCCATCAAGCAGCCATTTTCTGATCATGCCTTTTCTTCATGCAAGACACTGACGTTCCATTGCTCACGCAGACAAGAACGAATACTCCGGTTGGAACTTTATTGAAGCTATATGTTAAAAACATCCTAATGATTGATTCAGTACTTAGTTTGAAATGTTTCTTCGACCGGTAATATCACATTTTGAAGTTTTTGTCCGATATAACGCTGACCAGAATTAGCGTTTGGATATGTAAACCAGACGCGCTAACAAAAGAAGGTATTTGGAAATAAATAATGGATTTTTTCGAACAAAACAAACATTTATTGTGGACCTGGGATTCCTGGTGTGCTTTCTGATCTAGATCATCAAAGGTAATGGAATATTTATCATGTATTTTATTGTTTATAGTGACGCCATCTTTGCAGCTGTGGTATGCTGTTTTTGAGCGCCGTCTCAGATTATAGCGTGCAATTCTTTTTCAGTAAAGTTTTTTTGAAATCTGACATAGCGGTTGCATTAAGGACAGGTATATCTATAATTCAATGTGTATAACTTGTATTATCATCTATATTTATGATGAGTATTTCTGTTGAAACGATGGGCTATGCAAAGTCACTTGATGTTTTTGCATTTAGTGAATCTTGTAGCCTCAATGTAAACTCAGATTGTTTTTATATAAATATGAATTTAATAAAAACAAAACATGCATCTATTGTGTAACATGAAATCCTATGAGTGTCATCTGATGAAAATAATCGAAGGTTAGTGATTAATTTTATCTCTATTCTGGCTTTTGTGAAGCTATCTTTAGCTGGGAAAAATGGCTGTGATTATTGTGGTTTTGTGGTGACCTAACATAATCGTTTGTAGTGCTTTCGCTGAAAAGCCTATTTGAAATCGGACACTTTGGTGGGATTAACAACAAGATTACCTTTAAAATGATATAAGACACATGAATGTCTGAGGAATTTTAATTATGAGATTTCTGGTTTTTGAATTTGGCGCCCTGCACTTGGACTGGCTGTTGTCATATCGGTCCCGTTACCGGGACTGCAGCCATATTAACACCCCGGGCGTCCTACAATCTAAGCTAGATGCCCTCAATCTCACACAAATTATCAAGGAACCTACCAGGTACAATCCTAAATCCGTAAACATGGGCACCCTCATAGCTATCATCCTGACCAACTTGCCCTGTAAATATACTTCTGCTGTTTTCAACCAGGATCTCAGCGATCACTGCCTCATTGCCTGCGTCCATTATGGGTCCGCGGTCAAACGACCACACCTCATCACTGTCAAACGCTCCCTAAAACACTTTTGAAAGCAGGCCTTTCTAACCGACCTGGCCCGGGTATCCTGGAAGGATATTGACCACATCCCATCAGTAGAGGATGCCTGGTTGTTCTTTAAAAGTGCTTTCCTCACCATCTTAAATAAGCATGCCCCTTTCAAAAAATGTAGAACTAAGAACAGATATAGCCGAATCCCACCGTACCTTCTCCGCTATGCAATCCGGTTTCCGAGCTGGTCACGGGTGCACCTCAGCCACGCTCAAGGTCCTAAACGATATCATAACCGCCATCAATAAAAGACAGTACTGTGCAGCCGTCTTCATAGACCTGGCCAAGGCTTTCGACTATGTCAATCACCGTATTCTTATCGGCAGACTCAACAGCCTTGGTTTCTCTAATGACTGCCTCGCTTGGTTCACTATCTATTCAGATAGAGTTCAGTGTGTCAAATCGGAGGGCCTGTTGTCCGGACCTCTGACAGTCTCTATGGGGGTGCCACAGGGATCAGTTCTCGGGCTGACTATTTTCTCTGTATATATCAATGATGTCGCTCTTGATTCTTTGATCCATCTCTACGCAGATGACACCATTCTGTATACATCTGTCCCTTCTTTGAACACTGTGTTAACAAACCTCCAAACGAGCTTCAATGCCATACAACACTCCTTCCGTGGCCTCCAACTGCTCTTAAATGCAAGTAAAATGAAATGCATGCTCTTCAACTGATCGCTGCCCGCACCCGCCCGCCCGACTAGCATCACTACTCTGAATGGTTCTGACTTAGAATATGTGGACAACTATAAATACCTAGGTGTCTGGCTAGACTATAAACTCTCCTTCCATACTCATATTAAGCATCTCCAATCCAAAATTAAATCTAGAATCGGCTTCCTATTTTGCAACAAAGCCTACTTCACTCATGCTGCCAAATATATCCTCATAAAACTGTCTATCCTACCGATCCTTGACTTTCGCAATGTCATTTACAAAATAGCCTCCAACACTCTACTCAGCAAATTGGATGCAATCTATCACAGTGCCATCCGTTTTGTCATCAAAGCCCCATATACTACCCACCACTGCGACCTGTATGCTCTCATTGGCTTGTCCTCGCTACATATTCATCGCCAAACCGACTGGCTCCAGGTCATCTATAAGTCTTTGCTAGGTAAAGCCCCGCCTTATCTCAGCTCACTGGTCACCATAGCAACACCCACCCATAGCACGTGCTCCAGCAGGTATATTTCACATCCCCAAAGCCAACACCTCCTTTGGCCGCCTTTCCTTCCAGTTCTCTGCTGTCAATGACTGGAAAAAATTGCAAAAATTACTGAAGTTGGAGACTTATATCTCCCTCACTAACTTTAAGCATCAGCTGTCAGTGCAGCTCACAGATCACTGCACCTGTACATAGCCCGTCTGTAAATGGCTGGCTAGGCCACTCCAGAACCTTAATGTGCTTCTTCTTGAGGCACTCCTTTGTTTTTCATGGCCGTGTGTTTTGGGTCATTGTCATGCTGGAATACCCATCCACGACCCATTTTCAATGCCCTGGCTGAGGGAAGGAGGTTCTCACCCAAAATTTGACGGTACATGGCCCCGTCCATCGTCCCTTTGATGCGGTGAAGTTGTCCTCTTCACCTGTCTATCTCTACGAGTACACAAGCACCTGTGCACGCACGAATGCACACACTCCCCCAAACCCCTATGCCAAGTAATCCCCAGCATTAGATCTCCACTGCTCCTCAACTGGCTAAGACAGGGGTCTTCAACCTTCTCTTGCCCAGGGACCGCATCCCAGGCAAACAGCGACCCAGGGACCCCCATCATATGTTGGCAAAGAAAAAAATCACATCTTGTCTTATCATCAGGTGAATGATAATGGCAAGGAGAAGTAATCAATATTTAAACTGAATAGATTTGGTAGGTCGTTTTTCATTGTAATGAAAATTGTCATTGGATGAGGAAGTGTAAACTCTAACATGGCCAATTAGCTGGAAATGGTAACTCCAAACACATTTTCACTAAGAGCAGCTGTTTAGCTGGTTAAAAAAAGGTTAGCCATGTGTTGGCAAAAATGTATGTCCAAGTCAAGAAAGCTTACCTGCAGCCAGCGGCACTTGCCGCACCGGTAGACTATTGACTGATAACCTATTGACTGGGATCCTATTGACTGGTAACCTATTGACTGGTAGCCTATTGACTGGGATCCTATTGACTGGTAACCTATTGACTGGTAGCCTATTGACTGGGATCCTATTGACTGGTAACCTATTGACTGGTAGACTATTGACTGATAACCTATTGACTGGGATCCTATTGACTGGTAACCTATTGACTGGTAGCCTATTGACTGGTAGCCTATTGACTGGTAGACTATTGACTGGTAGTTTATTGACTGGTAGTTTATTGACTGGTAGGCTATTGACTGGTAGCCTATTGACTGGTAGTTTATTGACTGGTAGCCTATTTGACTGGTAACCTATTGACTGGTAGTTTATTGACTGGTAGCTTATTGACTGGTAGCCTATTTGACTGGTAGCTTATTGACTGGTAGCTTATTGACTGGTAGTTTATTGACTGGTAGCCTATTGACTGGTAGACTATTGACTGGTAGCCTATTTGACTGGTAGCTTATTGACTGGTAGCCTATTGACTGGTAGCCTATTGACTGGTAGTTTATTGACTGGTAGTTTATTGACTGGTAGTTTATTGACTGGTAGTTTATTGACTGGTAACCTATTGACTGGTAGCTCATTGACTGGTAGTTTATTGACTGGTAGCCTATTGACTGGTAGTGTATTGACTGGTAGAGTATTGACTGGTAGCCTATTGACTGGTAGCTCATTGACTGGTAACCTATTGACTGGTAGCCTATTGACTGGTAACCTATTGACTGGTAGCCTATTGACTGGTAGCTCATTGACTGGTAACCTATTGACTGGTAGCCTATTGACTGGTAACCTATTGACTGGTAGACTATTGGCTGGTAGACTATTGACTGGTAGCTTATTGACTGGTAGTTTATTGACTGGTAGTTTATTGACTGGTAGTTTATTGACTGGTAGCCTATTGACTGGTAGCTCATTGACTGGTAACCTATTGACTGGTAGCCTATTGACTGGTAACCTATTGACTGGTAGTTTATTGGCTGGTAGACTATTGACTGGTAGCTTATTGATTGGTAGTTTATTGACTGGTAGTTTATTGACTGGTAGCCTATTGACTGGTAGACTATTGACTGGTAGACTATTGACTGGTAGTTTATTGACTGGTAACCTATTGACTGGTAGCTCATTGACTGGTAGTTTATTGACTGGTAGCCTATTGACTGGTAGTTTATTGACTGGTAGTTTATTGACTGGTAACCTATTGACTGGTAGCTCATTGACTGGTAACCTATTGACTGGTAGCCTATTGACTGGTAGCCTATTGACTGGTAGCTCATTGACTGGTAACCTATTGACTGGTAGCCTATTGACTGGTAGACTATTGACTGGTAGCTCATTGACTGGTAGTTTATTGACTGGTAGCCTATTGACTGGTAGTTTATTGACTGGTAGTTTATTGACTGGTAGCCTATTGACTGGTAGCTCATTGACTGGTAACCTATTGACTGGTAGCCTATTGACTGGTAACCTATTGACTGGTAGCCTATTGACTGGTAGCTCATTGACTGGTAACCTATTGACTGGTAGCCTATTGACTGGTAACCTATTGACTGGTAGTTTATTGGCTGGTAGACTATTGACTGGTAGCTTATTGATTGGTAGTTTATTGACTGGTAGTTTATTGACTGGTAGCCTATTGACTGGTAGACTATTGACTGGTAACCTATTGACTGGTAACCTATTGACTGGTAGCTCATTGACTGGTAGTTTATTGACTGGTAGCCTATTGACTGGTAGTTTATTGACTGGTAGTTTATTGTCTGGTAGCCTATTGACTGGTAACCTATTGACTGGTAGACTATTGACTGGTAGCCTATTGACTGGTAGACTATTGACTGGTAGCCTATTGACTGGTAACCTATTGACTGGTAGACTATTGACTGGTAGCCTATTGACTGGTAGACTATTGACTGGTAGCCTATTCGCGGATGCTTTTTCAAAGACTATGTCAGATACTCCAGTGAGTGTAATTGGTTCCAATGAGTGTAATTTGCTCAATATTAGGAGTTGAGAAATAAAGTTGACAATATTAGAAATACTATATAATCTTATTTTCTACTGTAGGTATGTATTTCAAATTGTATTTATTCTGTTAAAGTTTATTCTGCTGTTGGTAACAATATTCATAAAAACACAAAACATATTATTCCCCCCCAAATATTATTATACAGTGCATTCGGAAAGTATTCTGACCCCTTGACTTTTTCCACATTTTGTTACGTTACAGCCTTATTCTAAAATTGCTTAATTTACTTTTTCCCCTCATCAATCTACACATAATACCCCATAATGACAAAGTGAAAACAGAATTTATTACAAATAAAAAACAGAAATAACTTATTTACATAAGCATTCAGACCCTTTGCTATGAGTCTCGAAATTGAGCTCAGGTGCCTCCTGTTTCCATTGATCATCCTTGAGATGTTTCTACAACTTCATTGGAGTCCAACTGTGGTAAATACAATTGACTGGACATGATTTGGAAAGGCACACACCTGTCTATATAAGGTCCCACAGTTGACCGTGCATGTCAGAGCAAAAACCAAGCCATGAGGTTGAAGGAATTGTCTGTAAAGCTCCAAGACAGGTTTGTGTCGAGGCACCGATCTGGGGAAGGGTACCAAAACCATTCTGCAGCATTGAAGGTCCTCAAGAACACAGTGGCCTCCATCAGTCTTAAATTTAAGACATTCTGACAAATCGACAGAGAAGGGCCTTGGTCAGGGAGGTGACAACGAACCTCATAGTCACTCTGAAAGATCTCCAGAGTTCCTCTGTGGAGATGGGAGAACCTTCCAGAAGGACAACCATCTCTGTAAAAGTCAACGGGTCTGAACACTTTCCAAATGCGACGTATATATTTTCGCAGATCCCCAGTTGAATAGCCCTGGGCTAAGAGGAGAAAACATCAAACTAAATATAACACTGTATTTGTTGTCCCCTGCCTCTCTTCTGTGAAAACTGTAGCCATGTGTTCCTGTTCATGTCTTCCAAATTAAATCAAATCTATTTTTTTGTTGTCACATGCTTCGTAAACAACAGGTGTGGACGAACAGTGAAATGCTTACGGGCCCTTCGCCACCATGCAGAGAGAAGGAAAATAGTGAAATAATAGGAAAGTAAAACACGTAATAATATAAGTCATAATTGATACACAATGAGTAACAATAACTTGGCTATATCCAAGGGGTACCAGTACCGAGTCGATGTGCAGTGGTACAACAAAGTAATTGAGGTAGATATGTACATATAACTAGGAATAAAGTGACGGATAAATAACATTAGCAGCAGCGTATGTGATGAGTCAAAAAAGTTTGTGCAAAAAGGGTCAATGCAGATAACCAAATGGAGCTACCTGGGCTAACTATTTACCTACCTATTTAGCAGTCTTATGGGGGTAGAAGATGTTCAGAATCCTATTGGTTCCAGACTTGGTGCATCGGTACCGCTTGCCGTGCGGTAGTAGAGAGAAAAGTCTAGAAAAGCTGGACTCTGACCATTTTTAGGGCCTTCCTCTGACACCGCCTGGTATAGAGGGCCGTCATACCAAGTGGTGATGCAACCAGTCAAGATACTCTCAATGGTGCAGCTGTATAGCTTTTTGAGTATCTGCGAGCCCATGCTAAATCTTTTCAGCCTCCTGAGGAGGAAGAGGCATTGTTGTGCCCTTTTAACAACTGTGTTGGTGTGCTTGGACCGTGATAGATACTGAGTGATGTGGACACCGAGGAAATCAGCGTGATAGCGCTCAGATGATGAGCACGAATGTGTGTGAGTCTAAGTCTGTGATGGTGTTAAGATAATGAGCCCATTTTAATTAGTCTCTAATTTACAGCTGGATGAGTATGTGTCCGAGAGGTTAATGCTGTGGATTCCACAGGAGTCGATTGGCCTGCAGTATGTAAGCTAGCCAAGTGACAGAGGTATTGCATTCTTCCTCGAGGAGAAATCCAAACATTTGTAATTACGTAGCGCACTAAAGGGGTACATTTCCTCAGACCTTTTTATTAAGTTCGCAAATTGAGGTCAGGGATTGGAATGCTTCTAGGTATGCCACCAGGTCGGCACAGTGTTATTGACGGGGGAAAGCGTCTCAGCCTCTGCTTAAAAATGCATGCAGCTTGCGCCTTCCGCAAACGTAAATCCATCTCAATTAAAAGTCTTATTTATTTTTGTTCTCCTTTTCAAATCTCACTCAGACACATTCATTTTTTATTGTAGAAGCCTGCAATTATCTTGGGAACTCCCGGGGGTGGAGATCGGTGACGCTATCACTTGCCCTGATGGGCAACTTGCTATATCCCAAATGGCACCCTATTCCCTATATATATACTTTTAACCAGAGCCCCATGGGATTCTCCCTCCCTGAGCCTAGCAGACCCCTTTTCTCCCACTACCCCTGCATAGATACAGTATGAACAAGAAAAGGAACCAGCTATATTACTGTAAAGAAAAAGCATCTACTTTTAAAAATTCCCCCCTAAAATACATAATCAATAGTTTGCTCTGAGGGGAGCGACTGCATGGGGTTAGACCAAAATGACAGGGCAGGGTAAAACCAGGCCCCTGGTGAACAGGATGTTCTATGCGGTGTGGTGCTGGCCACACACCACCTCTACTTAGCTTCATACAGCCCTCTTCTGTTTCATCTGGCTGCAGGGAAAAGCCCTGCTAGGCCCCAGAGAAAACCTGTATCCTGTTACTAAACACCAGCTAAGTGACCACTGGCTCTGACCAGAGAGACTTCAGGGTAAATGACCAGGGAGCTGGGGACCTATTGACTCTCTGGGGGAAGATGAATGGGCTGACTCAGACAGACCCAGGGAAACTGAGTGCTGGTTGGATATGGATCGTGAGTTAATATTTGAGGGGGAAGGGGGAGGAGGGGGACGACAAAGAGTGGATTGACATAAGTATCTTTGGAAATATATCACATTATTCCAGGTTCAGATGAACCCCCTAAATATAATATTATGTCTGTTGTTCTCACTTTCCCCCCCATTTACTGTTTTCATTCCACTCCGCTTTTACAATAAGTGCTGCTCGTAAGGTTTGCTCACCTTTTCAAACCTTAATAATTCAAAAGGCTGTAGAGCAGCACATCATTTCAAAACAGAGGTCAATAGTCACCACTCAAGAGTCTCTTCGCCCATTCCACGGTCACCTTGTGCTCACACGCCAAGGACCAGACTGCACTTCACCATTGGTTCTTTTGTTGAGGGAGACGGGAGGAAGAATCGTCCACTGGCCCACTGTTGTCTGACTGGTTCTCTCTCTGTCTCTGACATGGACTGTCATTCTCTCAACCTTTTATGACTCGCTCTGGTTCTCTCTGTCTCTGACCTTCTCTCAACCTCTCTATCTTTTTCTTCTTCTAGCTGTTCTCTCATCTGGCCTCCCCTTAGACCTCCTTTTGATCTTCATCGCTCTGCTTTGGCTCCTCTCTGACTTTCCTCTGGCCATTATATCTGTTTTTTTTCTACCTCTCCATTGTCTCCGGCCTGGCACTATTGCAGTACCCCCAATTGGCCCATATTTGTCACTTCCTCGGCTGCTATCTGGCCCAACCTTGGATTCTCTCTGGGCTTCTCTCTGTTTTCTTTCCCTCATCTCTATTTTGCTGTCTCTTCTCTCAATCTTATCTGTTACCCTTTTGGCCCTGCATAAGCCCTTCTCACTGGCCTTGCCCTGACATTTCCTATATATTGGCTGTCTTATTCACCATCTCTCCTTGTCTGTCTCTGGCATTCATTTTGGCCGTCATATAGCCTTCCTTTCGATCTCTCTTCTCTGGCTGTTCCATGGTTCCCTCCTGGCTGGTCCAGATCACCTGGTCCAGAAACCCAGAGGTTAAAGCAGCCAGCTTGTCCTATTTGTCAGAACCACGCAGACCTGTTCTGGAGGGTTTTATACTTCATAACTCATGGTGGCATACAGCTAGACCAGCACCGGGCCTGAGAGAGAGCGACTGAAACATTATATCTTTCCCTCTTACCATCAAGAGAGGCGAGGCGGGGGCTTGTGGTGTTGTCCTAAGCCTGTGGTCAATGGCAAGTTCTTCAGCTCTTAAAGCAGCCCCCCCCCTTCCCTCAACCCCCTCGCCCACTCCACCCTCCATCAATCGCCCACACCACCCTCACTCAACCCCCTTCTCCACACCACCCCCTCAGACCTTCATTACTCTCAGAGAAAAGTGGAGCCCTTTTACATTTAGATTTTGACCTGAGATGAGGCTTTAGAGAAGGGGGAGGAGAGAGAGAGAGAGAGAGAGAGAGAGAGAGAGCAAGTGAGAGGAAAACAGAAAAGACAGAAAATACAGAGAGAAAGAAAGGGAGAGAGGGAGAGAGAGAGATACAGGACTTACAGACATCTAACTCCATTTGAGCAAGGTTCAGACTAACATAGTGAGGGGGGGGGGGGGCACCTAGGCCCAGAATTGTTTCAATCTTGCCCATTGTATTTGATAAGCAAAAGCTCTTACCGTTTGCCAGAGAGAGTCTAGCAAAAACCTGTCCCAATATGTATATGTTTTATTTAATGATAACATCTTTTCTTCCCTTTCATTGTCTGAGCAGTGAATTATCATTACATATTTTTTCTTCTCTCTCCCTCCATCGCTTGGGCTTGCATATCTGCAATCTGGGCTTGCATATGTGCGTCAGCGAGATAAGTTGACCTTTTGAAAATCTGGGCTTGCGATCAGATTGAACGGTTATTGCAATATTCCCATGTAGCAAGATTAAAAGAAAAAGGGCAGTTTGCGAATGCTTTGTGGTATTTGTACATACTTTACATGCTCATCAAATGGAGAGTTCCCTCAAGCTTTTCTCTCTTTCTTTCTTTCTTTCTTTCTTTCTTTCTTTCTTTCTTTCTTTCTTTCTTTCTTTCTTTCTTTCTTTCTTTCTTTCTTTCCTTCCTTCCTTCCTTCCCTCTCTCTCTCTCTCTCTCTCTCTCGCTCTCTTTCTCACCGTCCCTCCCTCCCTCTCCCTCGTTCCCCTCTCCCTCCCTCCCTCGTTCCCCTCTGTGCATGCCATTTGGTCTGGTAGAAGCGACCACATTCCAGCGGAACAAGACCAGACAATGGTACCGTGATTTACAGGAGACTATCATTTCTAAAGGGGGAAATATTTGCTCGACAGGTTGGACACATTTCACAGGGATCTCTCTTTGTGTCTCAGTCTCTGTACTGTAAACTTATGGATGTGTCCAAAATGGCAGGATATTCCTTATATAGTGCACTACTTTTGACCCGAGCCGTGCACTCTTACAAAAAAGGGTTCCAAAAGGGTTCTTCGTCTGTCCCCATAGAATAACCCTTTTGGATCCAGGTAGGACCCTTTTTGGTTCCAGGTAGAACCCTTTTTCGTTCCATGTACTGTAGAACCCTCTGTGGAAAAGTTTTTACACGGAACCCAAAACCGGTCTTCCTTGAACCAAAAGCATTCTACCTGGAACCAAAAAGGGTTCTTCAAAGGGTTCTCCTAACCCTTTTAGATTCTAGATAACCACTTTCTTTCTAAGCGTGCATGGGCAGTGTTCAAAAGGAGTGCACTACAAAGGGAATATGGTGCCATTTGGGACACAGTTTATGTCTTCATGTTGGTTGAGTACAAACCATTTCCGGTGCTACTAAAGGATTAATAAATAAGCTATATACTGTAATGCTTGAGAGACTCTTCTGCTATTTAAAGTGCCTACAAACATTCGCAAGTACTCATTCAATTGTTGCTAGTGGCTGCACTAACATTGCACAAGTTGCTTTTGTTTACATTGTGAACATTGTCAATGTAGCTAGCAAGCTAGAGTTTCTGCAAGCTAGCTTACTGACTTCATGAAGTAAAATAACCAGTGGTCTATAGTCGAGGCTATACGCAACCAAAATCAACATTATTTCAGATTATTTCAATTCAGAAGATAGAATGAACAGGTGCGTCAGCCATAGAGAATTGAAGCGCGGCGATCCTTGAGCTTGGACACTGCCGTTGAATGTGACACAAAGCAAGCACACATGAGCAGTATAGCAGCTTTCATTGATTTCAAAGGAAGTATTCTCTCAATGGCTGATGGCAATGCCGGATGGCTATAGTGTAGCAGGGCCGTTAGCCAAGTGTCTTTCAGAAGACACCTTCACTGGCTAATGTCATAGACAACATGTAATGGCATAACACAACACATTCGATAAAGTGGAACAACACTCTCACTCACGGTTGCACAAAAAGAGCTGTGCTCAAACTACGCCCCAAAATATTCTAATGATAACACTTTGTTTTTACTGCAAACAACCATTAAAGGGCTCAAAGGGTTCTTTGGGTCAGTATGGTTCCACATAGAACCATCACCCTTCCCAAAGAACCCTTGAGGAACCCTCATTGTTTCGTGTGTACACCACAAAGAGAAAGTACAGTTAGTCAACCTTGAAGTATTGTCTGAGTATGAGGACGGATGACCTTCTGAAGATTGTATTCACTTAAAACACACATGTCAATTATCCTATGAACAAACAACATGTTTTTATGAACCAGAAGTACATTGAAAGAGCTTACACAATCCCGGGCCTGATGCACAGTTCACTCCTGAGACACAGTACAGTCTCTTGTACACAGAGTCCTGGGTATGTGAGGAGTTAACGCTGCAGCATCATGCCTGGCAGTGTGCAATATTAGGATCGGAATTATCTGACCTACCCACGTCCATATCTGACAGGCATTCTATTCAAAACAGGCCACAAAAAAAGAGAGGAAGACAGAAAGAGAGAGAGAGAGCGAGAGTGAAAGAGAGAGGTCAGAGCAACAGCCCAGATATTGGAAAGGAGGTTTACTCAAGTGCATCATTAGCCTCGCTAATAAAAGGCATCCCCCTGTCCACACCTCGCCTCCCTCTCTCTCATCCCTCCATCCCTCTATTAATATTCAGCCAGGCTGGCTGGCTGGGCTGCGACCTCCTTAGGAGACGTTTCCATGAGTCAGACCATCCCACAACGCACCGGGGTTCTGATCTTTCTCACGTAATTAGGGTGATAAATAGGCCTCCCTCCTCTACTCATTCTCTCCCTTTCTCCTTCTCTCTCTCTCTCTTGCTTACTTCTCCTTTCAGTGCTGTGATCTACCTTTTTGAATCATTATATGATCATGAAATTTGACACATGCTTATACATATATATATATATATATATATATATATATATATATATATATATATATATATATATACTGTATATACAGTACCAGTACCAGACACACCTACTCATTCATGGGTTTTTCTTTATTTTTACTATTTTCTACATTGTAGAATAACATATATGGAATTATGTAGTAACCAAAAAACAGTGTTAATAAAAATCTAAATCTATCTTAGAGTATGCAAAGCTGTCATCAAGGGAAAGGGTGGCCACTTTGAAGAATCTCAAATATTTGATTTGTTTAACACTTTTTTGGTTACTATATGATTCCATATGTGTTATTTCATAGTTGTGATGTCTTCACTATTGTTCTACAATGTAGAAAATAGTAAAAAATAAAGAAAAACCCTGGAATGAGTAGGTGTGTCCAAACTTTTGACTGGTGCATTCGGGAAAGTATTGAGACCCCTTGACTTTTTTCATATTTTGTTGATTAAATAAAAAAATCCTCATCAATCTACACACAATACCCCATAATGACAATGACAGGTTTTCAGACATTTTTGCAAATGTATTCAAAATAAAAAACAGAAATACTGTTCAGACCCTTTGCTATGAGACTCAAAATTGAGCTCAAAGAATGCGAGAAACCAAAATACAGGTGTGCCAAGCTTTTAGCATCATACCCAAGAAGACTCAAGGCTGTAGTCGCTGTCAAAGGTACTTCAACAAAGTACTGAGTAAAGGGTCTGAATACTTATGTAAATGTGATATTTCCATTTTTTATTACAAATTAGCAAAAATGTATAAAACCTGTTTTTGCTTTGTCATTATGGGGTACTGTGTGTAGATTGCTGAGGAAAAACAAACAAAAAAATCAATTTTAGAATAAGGCTGTAACGTAACAAAATGTGTAAAAAGTCAAGTGGTCTGAATACTCTCCGAAGGCACTGTATATATATCTTTCGGTATATAGTTTTTGTTTAAAATTAGTATTTAATTGTTGTAATTATTAGACAGTAGGTACCATATTCTTCTTGTGACTAAGTATTATTTGTTTGTTTTAATTTTTACATTTGGACACTCTTGAAAATGAAAATCTGAAGAGGTTTCAATCTGCAAAATGTCAACATTTGTTTATTACGTCATGTTTTAAAAAAAATGTTATAAAAGAGCCAAATTGTTGGGATAGTGTAATGAGACCCCTGAAATCTGGAATTCTGCTCTCATCAAGTGTAGACATGTTTAATTATGACTTTATTCCATAACCTGATCTCTCTGCACGCCACAGCATTGTTTTTGGCAAGTGTATGATGGTGTGTTTGTGTGTGTGTGTTTGTGTGTGTGTGTGTGTGTGTGTGTGTGTGTGTGTGTGTGTGTGTGTGTGTGTGTGTGTGTGTGTGTGTGTGTGTGTGTGTGTGTGTGTGTGTGTGTGTGTGTGTGTGTGTGTGGTATTATCGCCTGAGACGTTTCAAACTCATGTGTTAGACATGCAAAAGAAGTGGTATTATGATTTGCATGCATAGTAGTAAATCCTACAAGCCATGTCCCTGAGAGAACTGTGTATCTGCCAGATAGAGAGACAGGGAGGGAGGGAGGGAGAGAGAGATAGTGTACAAAAGGTTTCCGTCTCTCAAGCTGTTCTCACTCTAGATGTGAGTTCACTCCTTGCTCCTTCTAGTCATGCTCCTGGTGCATGTTTGGACTAGTTCTCAGTCATGGTCAAGTAGTCAAGAATAATACAGTGCTTTAGCCCTCCACTACAGGTAGAGACACAGAGACAGAGAGAGAGGGGGTGACAGAGAGACAGAGAGAGAGATACAGAGACAGCGAGAAAGAGAAACACAGAGACAGAGAGACACACAGACAGAGGGAGACAGAGACAGAGACAGAGAGACAGAGACAGAGACAGACAGAGACAAATATAACATCTACATGGACAGGGAGGATTTCATAGCATTATTGTTGCATTTGTCTTTGTCCTCTACTAGTTGTCCTGGAAGTTACTCTAAGAGGTTTTTGTTCCTCGGCAGCTCTCTTTTTGGGAAGCCACACATCCTCCGAGGCAGATCTGATATCGCTGTCTGAGTGGTGGATAACATCTAGGAGCAGTATGTCTGTCTGTACCAAGCCCTTCCCTCCCTGGGGTGGAACTGCCTGCCTGCCAGTGCCAAACTCAGCATTAAAATATGATTTTGATGGCCATTATTAAGATAATGATCTTGTGCATCTGGCAGCAGATTACATTGATAGCACGGAACGCTAGGGCTGCATCCCAAACGGCACCCTATTCCCTATGTAGTGCACTACTTTTGACCAGAAAAAGTAGGGCACTATATGAGGAATAGGGTGCCATTTGCGATGCACCCTGGGAACAACTGTCCTTTCTAGTGACTCTCCACACATTCAAAGTGTCTGATTAAAAGAGTTGCTCTTGCCCAGGCAAGTGTTATGATCCGGCAGGCATGGTTGTATTCCAAGTGGTACTCTGTTCTCTATATAGTGTACTACTTTTGACCAGGGCCCATAGGGTTTGGTCAAAAGTAGTGCACTATGTAGGGAATACAGTGCCATTTGCAGACCCAGCACCTGGATAAAGTGACTAAGGGGGCAGTTGAAATCAGCGAGGGGGCTACATCAGCAAGGGGGTTCTTGCTTTGGAATTATATTGAATTCTGCTTATATCACGCTATACCACAATAAACATGAAGTTCAAGTGCAGAGACACCGAGATCATTGAGTACTTTTGAAGTGAAAGGTTGGGAGAAATCTGTAGCCGATCTCAGCTCCCCTGTATCCTGTGCTTGACTTGGCCCGGAGCTGTCCAGAGATTGCGCAGATTGAAAATGCGTCTGCCTGAATGTGCATGATGCGTGATTCCAAGTTGTCAAATGAGGGGTTATAAGGTCATTAAAAACAAAGCAATTCATGAATGCACATTTTTAAATATTATCAATCACTTACAAATCTACATTATAGACATGATCAGAATGACGCTTCAGTGTGTGTATGTGTGTGCTTCGTATGTGCTAGTGCTGGGTGGGCTGTTGCTGAGTGGGCCGTTGCTGAGTGGGCCGTTGCCCAAAGAGAGAGAGCACAATATTTCAGCAGCAGGTATAAAAGAATGACAGACTAACTAGATAGCCAACTCCAAACATAACTCGCTAGTTAACTAAGCATTCATGTTGTTGCCTTTCCACCGGTACTGTAGACAGCCTACATAAATCTGCACCTTTGGGAAGCTGGGATTCCCCTCTATTAAACACTAGCCATGTCATTGCATAATTGACAAAGAACTTGCTGTGCATAGATGTCCCCTGAAACATTAATATTAGAGCCTTAAATATAAACATGTCTAGTTAGATACCTTGCTTTGAAAAGCCTACCTTATCCATTTCATCCCTGATTCATTTTTATAAAGACAAAAGTATTTGTTTGTAATATTTTGGTGGCAACCATCCTCCAGGATAGCTACTGGTCTAACCACATTGTAGCCGAAACATTAGCTGCTCAACAGGAACTTGATGAGCAGACTTGGGTGTTTCAGGGCTGTATAAAAAGCAACGCCTGCACATCCAGGAGATCTCCAGATGGAGGGTACACCACATGATCATAACATGTGACTAACAGTGTAGTTCTACTTTGTGTGCGTGTGTGTGTGTGTGTGTGTGTGTGTGTGGGGGGGGTTTAAATGCCTTGATCAAGGACACAGCAGTAGGAGATGGTAGGCTTACATGGGATCAGACACAGCAGCCTTCCAGTGTCAATAATGCTTACTTTCTCTTGTAGGCTATAATACTAGTCATGAAAATGTTGTTAAAAGTCATGGAGAAGTCATGGAAATGTGTATGAACCCTTAACAGTGAATAATCAGAAGTCTTTATAGCATAATGTCATTTGTGAATTTCGGTGAACATAGTCTAATGGGACGATTTGGAAAAAGACAGCTCCTGCAATTCTTTCATTCAGTTAATTAAGCACTGGCTGTATTCAGCGTAAATGAAGGTCCTTCTAGCAGTCTTAAGGACCAAGATTGAGAGGCAAAGGTTGAGAGCCATGCATCCTCCGAAACACGACCCTGCCAAGCGCACTGCATCTTGACACACTGCTCGCTTAACCCGGAAGCCAGCTGCACCAATGTGTTGGAGGAAAAACCATCCAGCTGGCGACTGAAGTCAGCTTGCAGGCACCCAGCCCACCACAAGGAGTCGCTAGTGCGATGGGACAAGGAAATCCAGGCTGGCCAAACCCTCCCCTAACCCAGACAATGCTGGGATAATTGTGCGTCACCTCATGTGTCATGTGTCATGTGTAGTTACACCTCAAGCACTGCGATGCAGTGCCTTAGACCACTGCGCCACTTGCTAGGCCCTTGCAAAACCTGTCTCAATAACCAATACAGCACAGGTGTGGTCTACCAGGCTCAGATACAGCCTCCCCTTGAGTTACCCAAAAAGTGGACTAACAAGAACATCCCCAAACGGGAACTTAAATACATTTTGGCCACACCTATTCTTGGTGCTCAGGCCATGTATATCTATGCACACTAAAGCGGGCATGTTCACACAACATTAAAGATTATGAACAGTCAAAATCCTGTTTTTCATGAAATTTGATGAATTTTGGATGAAACCAGATCAAAGTATGATGACCAAAGTATGAAAAATCATTGTTGCTTCTACATTGGTAAAGTTTGATCATGAAGTTACTGGTCCCCTCCCCCATGTCAAATACTTGGATTCAGAAGACGGGAATATAAAGGGGATAGGGTGACATCACCCTAGCTCTCATTTTAACACACCGATGGTAGCATGATGTTTTCTTACCTAATTTAAATATGTATCGCCTTGTAATCAATATCAAAGAAGGCATGTTTTTTTTAAATTTAACCTTTATTTAACCAGGTAGGCTAGTTGAGAACAAGTTCTCATTTACAACTGCGACCTGGCCAAGATAAAGCAAAGCAGTGCGACACAAATAACAACACAGAGTTTCACATGGAATAAACAAACATACACAATAGAAAACGTCTATATACAGTGTGTGCAAATGAGGTAAGATAAGGGAGGTAAGGCAATACATAGGCCATAGTGGCGAAATAATTACAATTTAGCAATTGAACACTGGAGTGATAGATGTGCAGAAGATTCATGTGAAAGTAAAGATACTGGGGTGCAAATGAGCAAAAATAAATAACTAAATAACAGTATGGGGATGAGGTAGTTGGATGGGCTATTTACAGATGTGCTATGTACAGGTACAGGTGCAGTGAACCACATCACAAGAGACATGCTAAAGAGACATGCTAAATGTATGCACTTTCAATACTGTTTGAGTTGGTTTGTTTATCACCAAAAAGCTTGAGGTGATTTTACTGCAACACTGCTCACTGCATCCAAGTTTCTTGACATACAGATGAAGTCGGAAGTTTACATACACTTAGGTTGGAGTCATTAAAACTCATTTTTCAACCACTCCACAAATGTCTTGTTAACACACTATAGTTTTGGCAAGTCGGCTAGGACATCTACTTTGTGCATGACAAGTAATTTTTCCAACAATTATTTACAGACAGATTATTTCACTTATAATTCACTGTATCACAATTCCAGTGGGTCAGAAGTTTACATACACTAAGTTGACTGTGCCTTTAAACAGCTTGAAAAATTCCAGAAAATAATGTCATGACTTTAGAAGCTTCTGATAGGCTTATTGACCTAATTTGAGTCAATTGGAGTTGATCACCTGTTGATGTATTTCAAGGCCTACCTTCAAACTCCTTGCCTCTTTGCTTGACATCATGGGAAAATCAAAAGAAATCAGCCAAAACAATAGTATGCAAGTATAAACACCATGTGACCAGGCAGCAATCATACCGCTCAGGAAGGAGACGCGTTCTGTCTCCTAGAGATGAACGTACTTTGGTGCGAAAAGTGCAAATCAATCCCAGAACAACAGCAAAGGACCTTGTGAAGATGCAGGAGGAAACAGGTACAAAAGTATTTTTGTATATCGACATAACCTGAAAGGCCGTTCAGCAAGGAAGACGTCACTGCTCCAAAATCGCCATAAAAAAGCCAGACTACGGTTTGCAACTGCACATTGGGACAAAGATCGTACCTTTTGGAGAAATGTCCTCTGGTCTGAAGAAACAAAAATAGAACTGTTTGGCCATAATAACCATCATTATGTTTGGAGGAAAAGGGGGACGCTTGCAAGCCGAAGAACACAATCCTAAACGTGAAGCATGGGGTGGCAGCACCATGTTGTGGGGGTGCTTTTCTGCAGGAGGGACTGGTGTGCTTCACAAAATAGATGGCATCATGAGGCAGGAAAATTATGTGCATGCATTGAAGCAACATCTCAAGACATCAGTCAAGAAGTTAAAGCTTGGTCACAAATGGGTCTTCCAAATGGACAATGACCCCAAGCATACTTCCAAAGGTGTGGCAAAAAAGCTTAAGGACAACAAAGTCAAAGTATTGGAGTGGCCATCACAAAGCCCTGACCTCAATCACATAGAAAATTTGTGGGCAGAACTAAAAAAGCGTGTGCGAGCAAGGAGGCCTACAAACCCGACTCAGTTACACCAGCTCTGTCAGGAGGAATGGGCCAGAATTCACCCAACTTATTGTGGGAAGCTTGTGGAAGACTACCCGAAACGTTTTACCCATGTTAAACAATTTAAAGGCAATGCTACCAAATACTAATTGAGTGTATGTAAACTTCTGACCCACTGGGAATGTGATGAAAGAAATAAAAGCTGAAATTAATCATTCTCTCTACTATTATTCTGACATTTCACATTCTTAAAATTAAGTGGTGATCCTAACTGACCTAAGACAGGGAATTTTTACTAGGATTCAATGTCAGGAATTGTGAAAAACCGAGTTTAAATGTATTTGGCTAAGGTGTATGTGTTACGTACATTGTTGGATGAATGAGACCAAGGTGCAGGGTGGTAAGCGTACATCTTTCTTTATTAGATGAACACCAAAAAAACAACGAAAGGATAAACGAACGTAATGTTCTGCCGGCTACACAGTAACCGTACAAAAACAAGATCCCACAACCTAAGGTGGGAAAAAAGGCTGCCTAAGTATGATCCCCAATCAGAGACAACGATAGACAGCTGCTTCTGATTGGAAACCATACAAATAGAGAAATAAAAAGGCTCTCTAAGGTCAGTGCGTGACAGAATGTAAACCTCCGACTTCAACTGTATGTGTTTGAAAGAGCTGTTAGTCTAGGTGAGCTCATGAATTTAAGCTTCCTGCCCACTCAGCCTGTCTTTTCAAACTTCCTGGTAGTTAGCCATGAGAGAAATAAAAAATTATATATCCCCAAAAATATTATGGGTGGTATTTGAATCACTCAAAAGGCTATTTTACAGGGGAATCAGAATGACTGTTCGGGACCTTTAACCGGACTCATGCTCTCAAGGGCAAAGACAATGAAGAATTTGAAACTGGTAAATGTAATTAAATAAACCAAAAGTTTGTGAGCAGTTTGTGAGATCTCCAAACAACGTTTCCACTTGGAGAATGAGAATGGTATGAATGTATATTGTATTTAATGAATTATCAAAATGTCCATAACCAAACATCCTAAATTATTTTGGGAATATGTTGGGATTAACAGTAAATTCACTGATGAACATATATTTCATGGGGCATTGATAAACACTGACAAACAATTGACACAATTGACACATGTGCAAAAGTCCCCTTATTCTGGTCTCGACATTTTAAAAAGCGCTCGAGACGCTTTCCTCACACATAAGCAGGAATCACAAACATTCTCAGGACGTAGCAGTGGTCATTTTCCCTTCAACTGATAACATTATGGTTCAGTATTTCTAACCATCCCCTTTAAAGAATGGCACATTCCAAACGAGCACCGGGTACATGATACATATTGACCAACATGGTGTGTCCATTTGGTGAATAAAGATTGGCGGAGCAAATAAAGGAACATCATAGCAGTTGCCCCGAGGCAGATGAACACTTTGACCAGGCCCTAAACACTGTCCACTAACTTTTTGGCGATGCTGGGGCACACACTTCCCCGTATGGGCCTTTGTTGAAGCAGGTAAGGGAGCATTCTCTCCTGAACAATGCACAGTGGACACTGTGGTTGTCTCCAGACCCCCCAGCAGAGACACAACTACCGTGCCGCACCCTGGAAAATTTTGCTGCACAGTCATTTTCTCTCCAAGCCCTGCGAAAGGATCAGAGCACACCCTCTCTCGTCTCCAGGCTTTGAAGAGAGTTCGGTCATAATCAATTAAGAGTCAGTCAATGTCGGGATGAAAACCTCACACACCCCATCATAGGGCAGACACTCCTGCAGAGCGCCTCCCAAAGGAACAGCAGAGGAGTTTGGCCTCCAACACGGCGTCCTCACCATGGCCCAAACTGGTAAACTTGACCCCACCCTTATAAATCTAAATAAAATATTTCAGGTGGAGGAGTATCACTTTATTCACTTATTGTGCCACAGAGATGAAGTGCTTTTTTTTCTCGCTTTTTACGGAAAACCAAAAGAGTCATAACCACTCCAGTGGCTTTCCATAACCCCCCTAAACACACCGCCGTGCACTCTGTCCATTGTGCTGACACAGCGCAGAGGAGATACCAATTTTTTGGTGCCAAACTGTCACTCAATCCTTTTACAAAAAACTAAAACTTTCAGGTTTAAACTGAGGGTGCTAAGCCCCCTTTAGCCCCCTCGTGGAACCGGGTACCGTCATTGGTACACAACCCATGTGTAGCCACAGCTAACATCCATGCATGTCACAATAGTTATTTGTGCATTCAATGTGACGCGTTTCACAGAAGTATAAGTAATATAGTGTAATAGGAGATCACATAACATAGTCACACACAAACATATTAACAATATGATATAAGAACAATAGCTAATAGAATTATATCTGTTCCAGATTACTTCTCCGAGCTGACTGTTCCTAGGCGTATCACGTGGAAAAGGCACGTTACTTAGCAATTTCGTCACTTGAAAACGGGCGCACTGGCATTTTCCAGCGCTACGCCAGGTTCGGCAATTTACCTGTCGAACATCAGCTCGCTTGACCTGAAGTAGCAGGGTTGGCAATATTTGAGGTGTGTCCTTAAAAACAAGCGCAAAAGTGACAATTTCATGCAGCGCTACTGGGAAGTTTTAAGACCCACCAAAAGCAGGTCTTAACGGTAACGCAGTTGGTAATGGCATGAATTTGGAGAGCAGAAGCGCAGCCTATCCAGCCATGACGCACACTGCCCACGGAACGAGAGATGTGCATTTCGTTGCCTGTGAATCTCGTATTTAGAAACATTAAAAAACGATTGGTTTCCCCCCATTCCGTTTCATTTGATTAAAAACCAAGCATAACCTACCCTCCCCTTAATCAAGGCTGGATTAGCGGCTTCACATAGGTGCACCTTTTCATTCTAGCCGTGCATTAGCAATTTAGACATATTGTCATTGTTTTAAAAAACAGATTGCTTGTTTGCATATATTTCCCTGTGTTATTAAACTCTTTATGACAATGCATGACATATATCCTAATGCCTTTCTTTGAGGGATTAGTTCAACCGTAATGCAGTGGTCTGAAACTCCTGGTTTACTGAACGTACAATTGTAAGGTAACCAGCTCCAATAGGATTGTGAGTTTATTCAAAATGTGGGCATAAAGCTGAACCAACATATGGTGTGGCCTTCCAAAGGCAAACATGAATTTGTAATTTTAAGCTTTTTCAAATTCAGCTCACTTCGAGCAGAGTTTTGTTGAGTGAACAAACTTTAACACATTAGCTCAAATTCTTGTCCACTTTAAGTCCACTCAACTCACACTGATTAAAGAACTGAACTTCCTGATTTGGCCTTGTTTTGAAGCTTGGTAATTAAGAAATGCTAGAGGCCATGACTGAAGCAATACGAGAGTTGTCTTGGGTGTGCGGTTTGATGTGGGTGTTTCTTTGCCATTCAATCACATCAAACTATAGCAGTAGTGAGTACAGCCAGGTAAGCTAAGCTAACTTTGCTATGGAGAGAACAACGCTTTGAAGTTGAGGACTTCTCCCTTTGACTGACTCGCCATCTCAAGATTGTCAGCTAATTCAGTTCTGTTTAGTCAAGCTGAAAGCCGCTAGCTAGCATAGCTTGAGGATAGCTGCAGCTGGCTAGACTAGCGGATATTTATCTGTCAAACCAGTTATGGCAAGATATCATGAGCCAGTGTCTGTAATGGGTTTCATAAGACACCTGTTCTGCAACACTTTGCTATGAAAGTAGCTTACAACTTATTTTCAAAGTTTCATTACCTCATGTAAAGACATGTCACCGTAGAAACAGTATCGACTGCGAGTTGAAAACACAATATTCTATAACCGGCTAGTTTTGTCTCGTCTCGTTTCTCCTTATGTCCATTGTTAGATCTTTCCCGGGGGACAAATTCCAGAACTACTAATATCCCTACAGGTGTTGGATACAATGTTGACATTGCACAAACATTGCCCAGCTTGAATGTACAGTGGGGAGAACAAGTATTTGATACACTGCCGATTTTGCAGGTTTTCCTACTTACAAAGCATGTAGAGGTCTGTAATTTTTATCATAGGTACACTTCAACTGTGAGAGACGGAATCTAAAACAAAAATCCAGAAAATCACATTGTATGATTTTTAAATAATTAATTTGCATTTTATTGCATGACATAAGTATTTGATCACCTACCAACCAGTAAGAATTCCGGCTCTCACAGACCTGTTAGCTTTTCTTTAAGAAGCCCTCCTGTTCTCCACTCATTACCTGTATTAACTGCACCTGTTTGAACTCGTTACCTGTATAAAAGACACCTGTCCACACACTCAATCAAACAGATTCCAACCTCTCCACAATGGCCAAGACCAGAGAGCTGTGTAAGGACATCAGGGATAAAATTGTAGACCTGCACAAGGCTGGGATGGGCTACAGGACAATAGGCAAGCAGCTTGGTGAGAAGGAAACAACTGTTGGCGCAATTATTACAAAATGGAAGAAGTTCAAGATGACGGTCAATCACCCTCGGTCTGGGGCTCCATGCAAGATTTCACCTCGTGGGGCATCAATGATCATGAGGAAGGTGAGGGATCAGCCCAGAACTACACGGCAGGACCTGGTCAATGACCTGAAGAGAGCTGGGACCACAGTCTCAAAGAAAACCATTAGTAACACACTACGCCGTCATGGATTAAAATCCTGCAGCGCACGCAAGGTCCCCCTGCTTAAGCCAGTGCATGTCCAGGCCTGTCTGAAGTTTGCCAATGACCATCTGGATGATCCAGAGGAGGAATGGGAGAAGGTCATGTGGTCTGATGAGACAAAAATAGAGCTTTTTGGTCTAACTCCACTCGCCGTGTTTGGAGGAAGAAGAAGTATGAGTACAACCCCAAGAACACCATCCCAACCGTGAAGCATGGAGGTGGAAACATCATTCTTTGGGGATGCTTTTCTGCAAAGGGGACAGGACGACTGCACCGTATTGAGGGGAGGATGGATGGGGCCATGTATCGCGAGATCTTGGCCAACAACCTCCTTCCCTCAGTAAGAGCATTGAAGATGGGTCGTGGCTGGGTCTTCCAGCATGACAACGACACGAAACACACAGCCATGGCAACTAAGGAGTGGCTCCGTAAGAAGCATCTCAAGGTCCTGGAGTGGCCTAGCCAGTCTCCAGACCTGAACCCAATAGAAAATCTTTGGAGGGAGCTGAAAGTCCGTATTGCCCAGCGACAGCCCCGAAACCTGAAGGATCTGGAGAAGATCTGTTGGGAGGAGTGGGCCAAAATCCCTGCTGCAGTGTGTGCAAACCTAGTCAAGAACTACAGGAAACGTATGATCTCTGTAATTGCAAACAAAGGTTTCTGTACCAAATATTAAGTTCTGCTTTTCTGATGTATCAAATACTTATGTCATGCAATAAAATGCAAATTAATTACTTAAAAATCATACAATGTGATTTTCTGGATTTTTGTTTTAGATTCCGTCTCTCATAGTTGAAGTGTACCTATGATAAAAATTACAGACCTCTACATGCTTTGTAAGTAGGAAAACCTGCAAAATCGGCAGTGTATCAAATACTTGTTCTCCCCACTGTAGATACATTGATCAACTAAAAATTGATGTGTGTTTGTGTTACAAAGACAAAACATTTTATGCTGTAAATATCATGTTTATGTGCTTATAAGTATGCCTACACTTAACTAGAAAATACAAATAATTTGCGAGTAGAGTACAATTCCAGCTGTCTAACCAGAACAAGAATGGGGTTATATTTGTCTATATGGCCAAATCTAAGGATTTGGCTATCTAAACACACACTAACATGCACAGCTCTCTGGGTGATGTTCTGTCTTCAAGTCTCCAGTGGGTGATAAAGTCCCTTCCATCTATGTTATGTATTACAGGTTATGGACAGGTGCAGTCAGTTGTCAGGACGGGTGGAGTGCATGACACTTCATCCTGGAAATGACAGGGTTTGCTTCAACCCAGGCAGAGTTCAATAACTACAGGCAGATGTGAGATGCAGGAGGATGGCACTCTTCTTATACCACTCTGTAGGCTACTCCAGGAGGAAGCTTTGCATCGGTCAGTAGCCCACAGAGTAATATGAGAAGAGTGCAATTGCTGGACTTATGTAGATATCAAAACACTTTGTTTGGCCTAATGTTCAAGTGCAACAACTCCACGTACAATAAACCATACTTCACATAATACTGTAGAACCAGTGTTCTGCTAATATAACAATGTGCAAATATTATACTTCCCATGTATGGTGTCACATATAAGACAGGAGTACCCTGACGTGTTTGAAGAATACACAGCCCCCCCCCCCCACCACACCCAATTGATAGTACCATTCGATTCAATAATAACAAAACATAATAAAAATATAAAGATGTGTCTTGTATTATTTTAATGCTGAGTTCAATGCCTTTCCCAATTCAGACATCAGTATGAACCAGTATGAAGTATTTCAGTCATAGGACTCCATTTCAGAAGCATCTCTTCCGTCCTGCATCTGTAGAAAAGCGAGGAAGAGTTGATGAGGGACATGTATTGTACGGGTGATATTATTAAACTCTATTATTAGTAATCACCTTTTGTCCCTTCTGAGGTGTTGGCCAATGCCTGATGGGCATGGAAGCATAGACCAGTTCCATGCCCCTCTAATCACAGATACTGGTCATGAAGGAGCCCAACTTCAGCTTCTACAGTATATCTGACCCAGCTCCTATATCACAGAGGGAAAGAGAGAGAGAAATACTGTCACCATACAGTCATGGAAGCCAACAGTAAATACACGGTTGAACATAGCCAATCACAGATCCTGATTCACAGCTAATTCACATGGGAAATGTGCCAGCATGGCACTGACTGGTTGGCATTATTCACTCTGCCAGGGGTAGTCCATTGGCAAAGTGAAAAGGGGCACCGTCTTAGAACATAAAAGACACACAGCATTGATTACATTTTCAATGGTGGTTAGGTCAATTCCAGGAGAGATAGTATTTTGACCATTAACTAGATCAAATGTGATCAACCTGATTCAAGTGTCCCCCATTACCCTGATGCAGGACTGGTGTCTGGCCACTGCCTCAGCCTTCTGTAACAGCTCCTGATATGGTTCCCACGATGCTGCTGAACAACAAATCCACCAGGACTTGTACGTAGCCTGTGAATGAAATAAAATATCATCACTCAGTAAACATATAGCGAGGAAAATGACTTTCTATAGTTTGGAAGTAATGTATATGCTAATAGAGGGACTGTAACTACAGAATAGATTCAGGCTGGTGATGCGGTTACTATGGAACTAGCTGTGTACATTGTTGAATGCTTGCTGATACCTTTTGCTATTTGCTGCTGGAGCCATAGCTATCTATATTTGTAATAGACAAGCACAATCCTTCATTTATTTTTGCCCTAGAAAATACACAATACACCTTTATGAGAACAGGCATGTTGTTTTGGGTTAGCAGACGAAGCCACCGAATGCTAGCTGGTTAACCCAGATTAGCAAATTAGATATCTATCAAAATCTTTGTCCAAGTTGAAATGAGTTGGCTTGGTAGTTAGCCAGTTCGAGTTCTAACATTATTGAAAGCAAGCTGCAAGCTAGTATCCAATGCCTGCCCTGTATTGACCCTAAATGCAAAAAGGGATTCAGTTAGCAAGATAGCTAGCTAATGTGGTCCTGTGATGCTACATAACATTACACATTAGCTTGATGTATTTAGTTACTTAGCAAATTTATTTTTATTTATTTATTTTTTATTTCACCTTTATTTAACCAGGTAGGCAAATTGAGAACACGTTCTCATTTACAATTGCGACCTGGCCAAGATAAAGCAAAGCAGTTCGACACATACAACAACACATAGTTACACATGGAGTAAAACAAACATACAGTCAATAATACAGTGAAAAATAAGTCTATATACAATATGAGCAAGTGAGGTGAGATAAGGGAGGTGAAGGCAAACAAAATATATATATAAATAAATAAAAATATAAAAAAGGCCATGGTGGCGAAGTAAATACAATATAGCAAGTAAAAAAAAAAGTAGAGTAGAGATAGTAGAGATAGAAAAAGTAGAGATAGAAATAATGGGGTGCAAAGGAGCAAAATAAATAAATACAGTAGGTAAAGAGGTAGTTGTTTGGGCTAAATTATAGATGGGCTATGTACAGGTGCAGTAATCTATGAGCTGCTCTGACAGCTGGTGCTTAAAGCTAGTGAGGGAGATAAGTGTTTCCAGTTTCAGAGATTTTTGTAGTTCGTTCCAGTAATTGGCAGCAGAGAACTGGAAGGAGAGGCGGCCAAAGGAAGAATTGGTTTTGGGGGTGACCAGAGAGATATACCTGCTGGAGCGCGTGCTACAGGTAGGTGCTGCTATGGTGACCAGCGAGCTGAGATAAGGGGGGACTTTACCTAGCAGGGTCTTGTAGATGACCTGGAGCCAGTGGGTTTGGCGACGAGTATGAAGCGAGGGCCAGCCAACGAGAGTGTACAGGTCGCAGTGGTGGGTAGTATATGGGGCTTTGGTGACAAAACGGATGGCACTGTGATAGACTGCATCCAATTTATTGAGTAGGGTTTTGGAGGCTATTTTGTAAATGACATCACCGAAGTCGAGGATTGGTAGGATAGTCAGTTTTACAAGGGTATGTTTGGCAGCATGAGTGAAGGATGCTTTGTTGCGGAATAGGAAGCCAATTCTAGATTTAACTTTGGATTGGAGATGTTTGATGTGAGTCTGGAAGGAGAGTTTACAGTCTAACCAAACTATAGCAGTAGTGAGGCCAGTGTTACCTGGCGTTTTTTTTCTTTCTTCATTTCTAGTGCTGATTCAGGTGTTAAATGAACTCTATAACTGTTACATTAGCACTTGTTTGTGTAAAAGAACCCCAGTGTTGGTGTAAATAACTAGTGATGGGAAAACAATGCTTTCCGATGGCTTCGGAGCTTTCACAAATTGTGCCGGTTCACAATGGACATTAATGACATCTGCTGGTCAGCAATAAATAGCAGTGTTTGATTGTCAGCAGTTTTTATCTCCACTGTTTTCAGCAAAACTCCGTAGTGCATCGGTAAGTCGTTGGCTTTAGTAGTCAACAATTAGTTGGAATATCAGGATTGCATCTTACATCATGCCTTCCTTTTTCGCCTTCAACAATAAAAAACCCCCAGTTAATCTATGTTATTATTTGGGATGCTTAAGACAAACGATTATACTATAATAAATAAAATGAATTATTTGAACAACAATGTGCAGAAAGTGCGATTTCACATTAAACTATTTTCAAAATAGTTTTCCTTCACCACAATTCGACCTCATACCTTCAAAATCCTAACTATATTTGTAAGTACGGTGTCCAGTAGACTTCTGTATTTGAAAGCAGCTTGGAATCGAAGAATGCACCGGAACCACGGCAAAATCAGTGGGATCTCGCATTTGCAACACAAGTGATCAAAAAAAAGCTTTGGATGTCATTGATGACATACTTCTGATGAAGTGATACAGGCATCGGCACACTGCTTCAAAGTAAGCTGCTTTTTGATTGACTCATGCCTGGATCTCCGCTATCAAAGTAACATCACTATTAATAACCAGTGTAAACATTTTATCTGTGACCAATGACCTTGAACCTTCTTGGATGGGCACTTTAATGTAAATCTATGCCAGCACCCAAGGGGGCTTGAACTTTCTAGCTCTCCCTGTCGGTTTTGCGGTGAGGTATTGTCTTCATGAGTGACAGAACACTGAGCCAATCACAGTGCAACTAGAGAAGATTACCAACCCCTACGCTCTGTATTTTCTTCTGGCTGCCCCTCCCCCACAGAAAGCACTGAGCTGGGCTGAAACACCTGCATTTTGGAGCTGCCTTAAGAAAGCAAAAGAAGAGACCATGTTTGTATGCGGCTTTATTAACTCAATACATTTTTTTTTTTTTTACATCGTTTGCAAACTGATATGTATTAGTGCCAAAATAACATGCAAAACAGGCAAAAACTAAAAAATCTTGTGGCTCTGCCCCACCTGCCCTGAATGACGGGTCACCACTGATTAGCAGGCTACTGGCAATACACAATTGGCTAAAAGACTGCTGTAGCTCTGTAGGTGTAACTTTTGTAGATAACTTTGACACCTTTTGTAAACAGAAGATGCTATACCGGAATGACGGAGTCCATTTAAATCATCTTTGCTCCTAGACCCTGTCCAAATATTTCAAGGCTGCGTTGAGACAATGACTTATCAGTGACACAAGCCCTGCTTAGATAAAACCTACCATTCTGTTGTCTGAGTTGTCGTAGTGCTGCTGCAAATGTACATTGTCCCAGGGGTGTCAGCAGTCATAATGTAAGTAGCCTAATTTATGTCCCTGAATGCCTCTGTCAATCCTACAGCTGTTGTATGCAGTAATCATGCGCCTATGGACCGGAGTTATACTGTTAGCACTGAGGTGGTTTGCCCTAGTAGCAATTCCACTACGTGCAGCTCACCCTGCACTATCAGCTCAAATATAAATATCACTGTCATGTCTACCTCTGAGAAGCCTCCCAGTAAAGCAATAAAAACAATCAAGAATCCCAGAAAAGTGCACAAAATAGCCCATAATTAACATATGTAGCCTAAGAAACAAGGTTAATGAAATCGATAACTTGCTAGTAACAGATAACATTCATATAGTGACTATCTCTGAAACTCACTAAACACCTTTGATGATACAGTGGTAGCAATACTTGGTTTCAACATCTTCAGAAGAGACAGGAATGCCAATGGTGGAGGTGTTGCTGTCTATGTTCAGAGTCACATTCCTGTAAAGCTTAGAGGATCTCCTGGCAAATGCTGTTGAAGTAATATGGCTACAGGTTCAAATCAAACTTTATTCCTCACATGTGCCGAATACAACAAGTGTAGACCTTACCGTGAAATGCTTACTTACAAGCCCTTAACCAACAGTGCCTCACCTAAAGCCCATTCTTGTGGGAAGCTGCTATAGACCACCAAGTGCTAACAGTCAGTATCTGGATAACATGTGTGAAATGCTTGATAATGTATGTGATATCAACAGGTACATTAAAACGGGTGACCTAAATATTGACTGGCTTTCATCAAGCTGCCCACTCAAGAAAAAGCTTCAAACAGTAACCAGTCCCTGCAACCTGGTTCAGGTTATCAGTCAACCTACCAGGATATTTACAAACAGCACACGAATTAAATCCTCCACATGCATTAATCACATCTTTACTAATGCTGCAGAAATATTGTCTAAAGCAGTATCCAAATCCATTGGATGTAAGGATCATAATACAGTCGCCATATGTAGGAAAACCAAAGTTCCAAAGGCTGGGCCTAATATAGTGTATAAGAGGTTATACAATAAGTTTTGTAGCGATTCCTATGTTGAAGATGTAAAGAATATTTGTTGGTCTGTGGTGTGTAATGAGGAGCAACTAGATGCTGAACTTGACATATTTATGAAATTGCTTATCCCAGTTACTAATAAGCATGTACCCATTAATAAGAAAATTACAGTAAAACGGTTAAATCACTTTGGATTGATAAGGAATTAAAACATTTGGTTAAGAGGGATGAGGCAAAATGAATGGCAAATAAGTCTGGCTGCACAGCCGATAGGCGAATAGACTGTAAATTGAGAAGCCAGGTGACTAAACTGAACAAAAAGAAGAAGAAACTGTACTATGAAACAAAGATAAATGATAAAGAAAAAAGCTTGGGTGCAACTTAAATGCAATTTTGGGCAAAAAGGCAAACTTGGCCCCATCATTCATTAAATCAGATGGCTCATTCATCACAAACCCCACTGATATTGCCGACTACTTTAGTGAAACTTAGGCATGACATGCCAACAACCAGTAAAGTGTATTCATGGACGATAAGGGAAGTCAGGTTTCCACAAATATGTGACAAAAAATAAATATACAGTACCAGTCAAAAGTTTGGACACAGCTACTCATTCAAGGGTTTTTCTTTATTTTGACTTGTGGTTTTGACTTAATTCTCTGTACAGGCCAATGATTATGACAACGATTCTGATCTAACCGTAAATTAATATGTTGTGCCACTGGCCTGAGACAATTAAAGTTCAATATGTAGCCTAGTAGGCTTACGTTAGCTAGCTATGTAACTTAGCTGGTTCATTGTTGCCCATGCGAAGAAGTTAGGTTAGCAAGCATTTTAGCTAGGTAGCCTATGACAAACTAAAAGTGTACTGTATACAGTGTCATAGACTGTTTTCCAACATGAAAGGGAGGAGGATGGCATTGGTGTTCAACTAGTTCACATGCACACACACGGACTCACACACGACAGACAGAAATCAGTACCATGGACAGCCACATGGTATATAGCAGCATTGATTGGACTAGCTGGCTCGCTAGCTAACGTGATGTGTATGACCTTATTATTCGTATCTCAGAGCCATTTGTTTGGCTAGCTGTAGCCTAATGTTAGCTAGCTAACATTGAACCTGGTTGGTTAGCTACCTGCAGATTCGTGCAGGGTAGTAACTTCATGAATTGGGATTATGCTTCATTATTTACCTAGCTAGCTAGCTACATGTCTAAACAAAATACTCCACTATGCAAGTAACCATTTCAGGTGCGTTTGTAAATTCAGTCTGGCCTTCTACTGCGATTTCAGAGCACTCTCGTCTGAGTGTGCCAGAGAGCAAAGGATAACGGATTCATTTACGAATGCTCAACACCCGTTGAATATGGCCGGTGTCAGTAAATCAGTAAAATCAGTAAAAATTGTAATTAAATTGTTGCCAACAGCACAGTTACAGTCACCAACGCTCTGGATAGCATGAAAACAGCCTACCCAGCTCTGCTAGGGCGAGTAAAATGGTCAGAGTGGGGTGTTCTCTCATTATGTGTCTGGAAGTAGCTAGCAAGTTAGCCAGTAAGCTTGGGTGCTTGACTGCCGTTGTGGGGTTAGAACGTTCGTATCAACCCGGCCAGAGTGTCCAGTGTGCGCTCTGAACGCGAAACACTCTGAATTTACGAAAGGACAATCTTACAGCCCAGTTGCAGTCACCAACGCAACGGATAACATTACAGCCTAACCAGCTCTGCAGGGGCAAGTAATGTTCAGTGAGCTGTTCTCTCTCACTTAGATGTCTGGAAGTAGCTAGCAAATTAGCTTGGGTGCTTGACTGCTGTTAGTATATTCGGATCAACCATAAGAGGTGTGAACGATGCTGAATGGGTGTAGACAAAGAAGGGCTCTCCAGTAGTAGTACCAAAACATTCAAAGGCCATTTTCTCAAAAGTGAGTTTTCAAGTTGATCAACTTTCAAAGCAAAATTCCTTTCCCATTGTTCCTCAGCTGTAGTGTATGATCTACCATTTTGTAGCTCTGAGTCTCTACTTTTATCCAATGTAAAAAACAATTTAAAATCTTGCTACATAAGACAGATTTGAGCCAGTCGGTCACATATGGACTGAAATCATGTTCAACAGACAGTATTTAGCAAAGATGGGATATGTCTACATTAATTTAGTTTCTGTAGGCTATTTAACAAATTAGGTTATAACAGACTAACAGTCGAATTGGAGTTGATGACAATGTACTATATAAAAGACTGTAAATGCACAACTTGAAGCAACCACATATTTAGCCAAGGAGCACGTTCAGATTGGTCAGTGAGGGCTCAAGCCTCAACACACCTACAACTTTATTCATCAAAACCCAGCCATTTAGCGCCACCACCAACTACTGCGCCCATAATTTCGGTTGTGATAATAGCAAAAATATTTCAGACACACCCACAAACCTATAGTGCTACCACCAGTGCTAAGATTTACAATTGCATTGGGTTTGTTAAAATAGAACCCACAGAGTTAAAATCACCTGCATCAGATGTGGTTGTTTGCACTAAAAGCTCTCACAGTCGCACGTCAGAAATAGACGTTTCTCCATGTTTCTCAAATGTTTAATTTCGAAATTGTTCCAAATGTAAAATCTCAAAGTGTTTAATGTTACATTTAGGCATTAACTCCAAATGTTTAAGGTTAGGTTAAGATTAGGCATGAACTCCAAGGTATTAAGGTTAGAAATTAACTCTGAATGGTTAAGGTAAGGGTTAAGGTTTGGCATTGGCTTAAAACAGAAATATGAAAAGCAAACTATCGCCAGTAGTGGGCGTGGGTACAATCACTGGGGAAGCCAAGCCAGGAACAAAATGCCATATTACTAACTATGTGTTTCCATAAATGCTTTGTTTGCTCTGTAACCTGTCAGTCCATATGCCTTGCCACCATGATATGGAGTCCACAAAGCATATTGCATGTTACAAACAGTTACATGACCTACAGCATGGTTAATCAGGTTAATGTTTCCGACATTTTCGGACTACTAAACAACTATTAATTTAGAACACCGGAGTGTTACCACAAGTCACAAAGAAAACAGGAGCTGCCTCCACTATTCCAGCACCATTTCAATTTCAGCATTTCAACATCAAATCACCTATGCTTAGTCTAATACAGTGACAAATAAATATTCCAAAAACAATTTAGTCCAGTCAACGTAAGCTAAAAATGATGTAGCTGTCCATGGTACGGATTTCTCTTTGTGCGTGTGTGTCTGTGTATGCGTGCGTAAGTATAAAAAAACACGTTGACTCACCCTACTTGAAGAGAAACTACTATCTTCCTCTCTTTCATGTTGCCGAAACGATCTATAACTATGACAAACAGTATGCTTGCTCGCTTGCCTAACTTCCTTCCATAGGCAATGATTAGCCAGCTAGTTAATGATTAGCAATGATCAGCCTACTACATCTAGCAACATATTTAACTTCCATCCTCTCAGGCCAGAGGCAAAATGTATGAATTTATGATTGGATCAGAATCGCTGTTATCCAAATTCCTATCTCCATCCATGGCTAGTTTAAGAAAGGGACAATTTTAGCTAGCCATCGGATGACAACACAACATTTCAATATTTTTTCTGTCAAATTATGTTTGGCTTGATGTCATGTGATTGGTGTGAAGCCAAATCCAAACTGTCTTCCCTTGACATTTTTTTTTTGGTGCGCCAGGACCATTCACAGTTGAGCTCACTCAATTTAGCTCAACGCTGATTGGCTATTATTATGTTTTTTAAATTTATCAAGTGTTAATCAAGGCTTCCCTTGCGTTCTTTGCTATGGGGCGGCAACAATATTGTACTCTTTTTGACCAGACAGCATCAGATAGATGGGCTAGATGCGCTCGGATGCTTCCTCCGGTGAGATACATTCAACCTCTTGCGAACTGAAGGAAAATGATCAACCACTGAGAGACGAAAGAAACATTATTTAATGTATTTTTTGGGGGGGGTAACTTTTTGGGATCCATGAATACACACCACTGCCTATCGCTGGATTCAAACCTGCAACCTTTGGAATCAGATGCTTATGCCCGTCCGCCATCCCCGTCCACAACATTGACACCTACTTGAATGTAACGGCCCTTCACTGGTTTCCACGCCATCTCCCGACGTCCTCAGACATGGATGTCGAATACTGACTTGTATCACAGGTGACCTGCCTGTGTTTGCAAATCTTGTGTCTGTCACCATAGCAGATCTCACCAGTCCTGATAGCAGCTAAGTTGTTAAAGTCACAGAGAAACTGCTGTTTTCTGGCACAAACTGTTGCCATGATGCCGTTGTTGTGAGGTGTTGATTGACTTGGTACGAAATGTCAGGAAGAAAGGGACAAAGACTTATAGAGGAAGATGAAAACAAAGCTGCACACAAGTCTACGTCCCAAATGACACCCTATTCCCTATATAGTGCACTACTTTTGACCAGATTCCTATATAGGGTACAGGGTGCCATTTGAGACGCAGTCACCGTTGCTCATTAAGCAGGTAGAAACGTACGATGAGACACTAGAGTTCTTAACCAGACCTACTACAATGGTTCTCCTCTTTCGGATACAGAATGTAAGTTTTAGTGCGAAAATTAACATAAAGGATATGGAACTGCTAAAGATGTTAGTGAAATTTCCTGTTTAATGCAACACAACATACAACGCTAAAAGTCACATCAGCACTTCTTACTTTCCTTATTTACTGGTTCGTTAATTGCGGTCTCTACATGGGGCGTCAGGTAGCTTAGTGGTTAGAGCGTTGGGCCAGTAACCGAAAGGTTGCTGGATTGAATTGCCGAGCTGACAAGGTAAACATCTGTCGTTCTGCCCCTGAACAAGGCACTGTTCCCCGGTAGGCCGCCATTGTAAATAAGAATTTGTTCTTAACTGACTTGCCTAGTTAAATTTAAAATACCCCTATCATTGAACTGCAAAACTGTAGTGTTAACTATGTTGTTGCTTCATCTGCTGCTTTTAAAATCCAATGAAATGTATTACCAAGATTTACACACAATAGGACTATATACAGAGGGATTTTAAAGTCTTGTGCCTCCATAGAATTACATTATTGTTACGTGAACTCCATGACATTTTTTTCACGCTATTTGCTCACTCAACCCTATTAGCTGACTGGGTAATGTAAACCCATTCACTGTGAATCCACATCTCCCAAAAATCGCTTTTAATACATGTTAACACACCATAGAGAAGTAATAGTCGAGGACAGCATTATCCAAATCTAACCTCATGAATAATGTAAATCCATGTAGGACGCTTGCTTTGTCGTTGCCGTGCTAAAAGGTCCTTTTGAACGGCAAAAGGACTCCGCTCCTACAGATTCATCTAGAACGCATTTGAATGAGCATGGATGTAAATCATGTAAATATTCTGTCTCTTTCTGTCGTTGTGCAAAAAAAAAGAAAGTAAAGTCAGAACGAACAAACGGGTCATTTGAAAATCACGGATACCTGATGACATGCTGTTATGGCTTTTAAATTGCTTAAGTAAATACACCTTATGGAGGCTTGAATTAATTCACGGATATAGCAATTATTCCCCGAGGCATATCCTGCTTCCGCTCTACAGTCATAATAATCGTTAATGGACCCCTGCATTTGTAAGATGCAAATTAGTAATCTGTTCATGACAGCACATATCTTTCTGTTAGCGTGGTGTTTGTGTGTTCATGTGTTTCAACTACACAATAAGGTCCACAGGTCTCTTAAAACATGTGAATCTGCAGGTTTAACATGATCACCATATCTATATAGGATAAAGGGTTGTACGGGTGGATGGTTTGAGCTGTCTGGCTGGTATTGGTGAGCAAGGAGTGTCGGGAAGCAGACGATCCAGTGCAGGGTTTTTACTTTAAGGCTCTTGGAGCAGGTGCAGGTATTTACGAAATATACAAATCCTCCAACAAGATGCTGGACCAGGCTGAAAGTAAATAATAAACTGATAAAAAAACGAGTCAAATGAATATAGAGCTTGAAGATCAGTCAGACTAGCCCGTTCGGCATAGAACAAGCCTAACTTACACCTGCAGACACAGGCAGCCATTTTCCTTTCCCATAAATCTCTACACCTGAGCATTTATAACGTGACAGAGAACAAGTGACAGGAAACAGGAAACACTTTTAATTGAAAGCACTTTGTCAAACTTAACCAATTGACACTTAACAAAGTAAACAACTCTACAATAACAGTTGAAATAGTGTAACTTGTACGATGCATAAATATATATAATACTTTAAAAGAGCTGGACTAGAGCAGAAACTCTACACCCTCAATTAGTAATGGAGTGTCCCTTCTTAATGAGCAGACCACGGTCACCTGTGTGCTTGGTGGCCACGCCCCTCCGCATGCTACAAGACAGATCACACACACAAACCTTTTTATGTACTGCTTTAGACTAGCAACATGACTAACAAAGTTATCTGAGTCATTGCTTATGTCCTCTGTCATTTATATTCACTGTTTAGAAATGATTTAGGATGCATCTAACACAGGTAACACACTCAACCAAAATGAATAATTTGTGAGGTGACCAAGCAATTATATCAGCATGTATACTGTGAAAGGGGACTAGCGAGGAAGCCGGGTTACCTTTCTCAGAAGGGATATTTAGGATAGGATAGATATGTGGTATATACATTAGACAGATATTACTATTACATTCATACCTTATAATGCATTTAAGCTGTGGTTAGGTGTATGGTGTGTCAAAGGGGGGTGATTGGCTGTTGTCCATAAGGTTCTCCATATGGACCTCTCTCTGTATTTGTGTGTGTGTGTGTGTGTGTGTGTGTGTGTGTGTGTGTGTGTGTGTGTGTGTGTGTGTGTGTGTGTGTGTGTGTGTGTGTGTGTGTGTGTGTGTGTGTGTGTGTGCTTGCTCTCGTGTGAGAAAAAGGAGGTCAGCCTCCTCGTCCATCCTTTCACCTGCACATTCTGACAGATGGACAGAGAGAGGGGATCAAGAGAGAAGGAGAGAGAGAAAGGAGGAAGGGGGGGGCTTTGGCACTAATTGCCCTTTACTGCTTTGTGTGGCGCTCTGGTCCTCAGGTTCACTCTAATTAGTGGGCTCCGAGTGTGATCTCCGGGCATCTGGCCACTGCCTCCACCATTGCAGTGCCAAACAACACCAGGGCTGGGGAGACAATGATAGCCACTTATCCCCTTTATTCACAAAGAGGGAGCCTTAGCGGGTAATCATTAACGTGGGTGATGGACGGAGGAAAGGAGGGATGGATGGATGGATGGGTGGATGGAGGGAGGGGACAGTGTCTGACGGAGCAGTCTAGAATGGTGGGGTCTGTGTGGGGGAATGCCAGGCAGGGTTTGGGCCTAGGAAAGGTAAAGGGGAGTCTCACTGCTGTAGGTATCAGTGAGGAGAGAGCACGGGGAGTCGTGTGTGTGTTAGGGGTTCAGTAATAGTATGGTCTGAAACCCCAGAAGAAAGAAACTGCTGTTGTGAATTAGCATGCACTATCGTCCAGGCATCATGGTGCATTCAATTGCTCCGTATGTATGGTGTGGATTTTTAAATGTATGTACACATGCAAAGGCTTCTGAATTGCGGGAGGGACTAAGGAACCATGGACAGAATGTGTCCGGGATAAGTTAAGAAACCTTAGTAAAACCTTGTGACCTTGAATGGGGAAGTAAACTCAATGTACCTCTGAGCAAGAGCACAAAACATGGCCACCAAGAATCCACACGGGTGTCACCCACATTTCTCAGAACAAAGACACTAGAGGGAAAATATTTTCTCTGAAAACAGTAAAAACAAAACTCTCTCCTTTTCTGTCTCTCATCATCTCTCTCTATCCTTGCTCACCCTCTCTTTTTCTCTCCTCTCTCTCTCATTGCTCAAGGCTCATCATTCGCCAGGCAGGCAGGCTGAGAGCGATAATCTTTTTCTTCTTATTTTAACCATGATCAAGGCCCTGTGTTTGCTTATGTAATACACAGGCAAATGTTAATCTGGTTTAAAGGTGCCCTCCATCCTGGCCCGTCTCTGATAACACAATTAAAGTAGTGACACTGTCATGGCGGCAAGCCTGGTAGTGATTAACAGACAGGGCCATGCCAGCTGAGGATAGGGAAACACTTTCAAATGAAATATACACTCACGCACACACACACACAACCTTCATATTTTAGGGACATTTTCTGAACCACCACGTTTCCTCCCCTACACAAGCCATATCCGCTTCCCACCAACACCAATGGAAGACAAACAATGTATCTAGCCAATGTTGTTTACCATGCGGTTGTTTGTTCATGGTCCTGCTGCGACAACAGAGGGTACAAGGTGGTTAATCAATAAATGAGCAGAGGTGTGTGTGTGTGTGTGTGTGTGTGTGTGTGTGTGTGTGTGTGTGTGTGTGTGTGTGTGTGTGTGTGTGTGTGTGTGTGGGATACCTGGATGAGTTATGGGATGAGATGCGGCTCAGAGTGCCATAACGGACCGGCTCCTAAATTGCTTGATAGCACAGCATGTAAGAGTGTGTGTTTGAGAAAGGGAGTGCGTCTGTGTGTGTGTGAGAAAGTGAGAGAGAGAGAGCTGTGTGTGTAGGAGCATGGCACAGAGGGAAAGAGATAACAGTCACTGGAGATGAGAACCGTTGACCTCTTGTGATAGATTGGCATTAAGAGAGTGAGAAAGAGAGCAAGAGAGGACTAAAAATAATTCTGACAGGAAACAGCCCGTTCTAGAGTCAGCAAGGTCATCATGGTGACCCGGGTTGCGTTCCAAATGACACCCCATGAGCCCTGATCAAAAATAGTTCACTATATATTGAATAGGGTGCCATTTGAGATGCAAACCAGGAAGTAGGGATAGACATGGCGACAGTCGCCCAAGGAGCATACAAGGGCTTATTTGATTAATGAGTCACTGAATCATCTCCGAGTCAAAACTGTAGAACACAGCAACAGTCAGGCAGGCACTATGGCTTGGAGCACCTGAGGCCTGCAGGTTGGATCCCTTCTGACATGACACACCTGTTAGAGCAGGTGAGCCCTGCAGGTTAAACTGTACCTGCTTGGACTGCCTCCAGCATCCTATGACCGTAGGGTGCAAGGGTTGAAGGGAATCAGCTGCCAAATGTTTCTGTATGAATGTGCCCAAATATGTGTCACACCCAAGATCCCATAGATCAGGGATGGGGAACTTTGATGGAGTTGTGGGCCACATAAAGCTGAAACTCATCATAAGGGGCAGTACTGGCTTGTGGGTCTGTGTAAAAAAATATGGCAGTTTTACAGCTAATTTCCTGCTATTCTACACATTTTGCCATAGGGTGGAGGCAAATATTTACAGTGTTCAATATGATAACTGATGATCAATGGGCCCCACCCTGGTTGGTAATTCAACCATGCTTACTACAAGTGTAGATAGCTGGCCGCCTAGACAAACTTACCAATCCCCCAAAAATAAGAAAAGCTCACATGGGCTAATTAAGTGACTGCTGATGCACAACCAAATTTCGAAATTGCCCATTGCGTATTCTACTATTCGAACTCTCAGCAGTAAGCTGAGACCCTGACTGAGTCCCCCCCCCCCCTCCACCCCCCCTAAATGAATAGGATTCGCAGGACTACAAAAGGTCCCCAGTTGCCCCTCCCAGCCATACATAGATAACAGCCATGGTGGATTTTATTAAGTAAATATATCTCAGTGATAATCTGCTGCCATCAAGATAGCGTAACATGTATGACATATTGATTGATAGAATGCTAGATTTTGATCTGTGGTCGTTGAGTTGTACAACTGCCTAGAAAAATGTCTCTGGCCTTCAATCAGTAAGTAATAAAGTCTTCACTAATCTAACGATACCGAACATCTCACTGATTACATGATAATACTATGCTATATTTGCCGTTTAGAAAACACTTTTATCCGAAGTGATTTCAGTCACACGTGCATACGTTCCGTTTTTATCAAGTATCTATAACTGCTAACTCTACTCTCTCCAAGATACGGTCAGTGTTGGTTGGTTGCGAGAATGTTGGCTGTTGATGGACATCATGATTAAGACTGGCTAATCTTCCATTCCAATCACACTCACAGTAGGACATGTTTTATATTTCTATACTTAGGTGACCTGTTCACTTTCTTCCTGCATGTTCAGTTCCAGCAGATCATTGGCAAATCAGAGGAGATGTACTGTAGGTATGCACCAGCCCAGATTGGATTGCATGGCTTCTTAAACGAAAGCAAGTCATTTCATGGCTAATGCGCTTAATTTGAGAAAATAATTCAAGATTTTCACAGTTGTTACTTGCCATATAATTTATACAGTGGGGTTGCCACTTTTAAGCAGGATTTCTTAAAAAAAATGTTTTGCTATTCATCAAATTTACCCAATGTAAAATTAGAAAGCAGATAAATATTTGTCTGTTTCAACGTTGGACTACAAAGCGGGTTACGTTTTTTTGGGCCTTTTTTTGTGTGACAAGTGACAAGTTGTATGGCAAAACAGAGCATTTACACTTTCAAATTGAGATAGTTCTGTTTATACTTCATCCGAGAACAAAAAAACATCTAAACTTAACTCAAGTTATTTCCCCCAAAGCTATCTACATGAGCAACAAAACACGTCGACTGACGTGCATAGCAGCAATTTGATTGCAAGCAATGTACGATTAAGCGAGCGCACGTAACACAAAGTGCATAGACTTCAATTGTTAAATAAATAAATAAATAGTTATGTATATAATTAAATAATGAATAAATAAATCAGGACTATAAAAGCTGATTGATGTCCAGGAAGGGCTCGTCTCTAATGGAAGCTGGTTGACAGTGATTGCGAAGGCCCATTTAACAGCTGATGTTTTGTTATGATTGGACATGTCACTCTTCTTCTGCTGATTAAAAAGGGAACAGAAAAAGCTCAAATGCACCCCTGCCTGTGTCCTCTCCTTTATGTTCCTTTTTTTTCTCTCAGGCAAAAGCGATGGGTGCATATTATTTCGTCAGTTAGAACGTACGTGTGACATTCAGGGGGTTGCAACGACACAGACTGCCCTTTCCTTTCTCGCTTGGAAAAAAAGTAACTTCTCTTCCAAGAAGTTAGTCACGAAATAGATGTTTGTGGTCTCCAGTGGGATACAAGTCAGTGGATTTGAAATGGTTTCTTCAGTGTCACTCTACTTAGAAATACTTGCAAACTGGAGTACTGAAGTACTCATCTCTCTCTGTGCTATGTACTTGAGGACATCAGTCATTTGAGGTGTTATCTTCCTATGAAGTAAGACATTGTGTATTGTGACTTTACACCTCTGAAGTTGGAAAAGTAACAATAAGCCAGCCATATTTCACATCCTGACTTACTTAACCAATTTTGACTGAAGAAAATACAACACATACGATTGCACCGTTTGCTAACAAGATTTGGAAGACATTATAGCTAACTTCAGAGTAAGCATCGTTCCACATAGCTGTGTGTCTTTCCTTAGCATGGGAAGAACCCAACAGGGATTTGAGACAAAGCTTTCACTGTACTTACCGTCCCCATAGGGCCTCTGCCAAGTGGTGCCTGCCGGTGGACGCTCTATGTCGGCAGACAAACACCAGCGAGCGACTCCTCCAATACCTGCCATATGGGTGGACAGTGAGACGACAGAAACACATCAGGTTCTCTCTTTGTTCTCCTCACCTCTAACGCTCTCACAGGCTGCCTAAATGGGCTGGCTAAAGTCCCAGAAAACAAAGTTAGTGGCTTAGCGCTAGCTTGAAGTTTTAGCGGCGCCTTCTTCGTTGACCTTTGGGTTCAGATCCTCTGTTGAGAAATATTGTAGGGAGCGCTAATGCTAAGGAAGTGTAGATGGGTGCTAACAGATGGAGGCCTGGAGGGGTCAGTTTCTCTGGAACGGCTATTAGTGTAGAGTACAGTATGGAATACACACTGTGTTACATTCAGGCTTTAGAGACTTCCATGGTGAATTAATTGATTTCACCAGGCTGCTACTGTTAAAGTTCAATATGTACCAACACATGGTCAAACTATTCAAAGTTTGACAGGATGCGAGTGTTTAACATAATTTAAGTTTTATAAAGCATTTACATACTGTACTGCCCTACAAAGGCAAAACACAGTAACTACACTTTTGGTAAGAATTTAATTAAGACTGAAATTAGGCTTTGTAGTATGTCTTTTATCTTGTGACAAAGTGTCCTGGTTCAATTATGTTCAGTTTCAGAGAAAATGGAGTGTGAAATCTACAGTAACTACAAAATAAAAAGTAAAAACAAAGGCAAACAGCAGTAACTGGGGTGGCAGGTAGAGTAGTGGTTAGAGCATTGGGCCAGTAACCAACAGGTTGCTAGATTGAATCCTCCAGCTGACAAGGTAAAAATCTGTCGTTCTGCCTCTGAACAAGGCCCGCCCACTGTTTCTAGGCCGTCATTGTAAATAAGAATTTGTTCTTAGCTGATTTGCCTAGTTATATAAAATAAACTGAAGTTACTGCATCTGGCTTTGTTCCAGTATGTTTTTACTGCAGTTACCCACTCTTCCATACAAAGACAAAGAGCAGTAACTAAGCAAACAGCTACATTTCTTGTAGGTAGATAAGTGATAATTCACTGATCTTATTATGAAGTAATTTTTTTAATGCATATCAACCATGACCACTGATTTGACCTATGACCCCTAAGTCAAATAAATGACCATACAACGTCAAACAGAAAAAACAACAAGAGAGTTGGATAAACACATTTAGATTGTAGATACTGCACAAAGTCAAACATTTTTTTTAAAGTATAAACATTCTGCATGATGAACTAGTCTTTACCTTATATTGAGAAAATGCTTGAGGATTACGAAATGAAAACATTTAGAACATTAAAATATAATTATAAAAACAAGGATCGGGCCATTTTTTCTATTTTTTTCTAAAATGACATACCCAAATCTAACTGCCTGTAGCTCATGCCCTGAAGCAAGGATATGCATATTTTTTATACCATTTGAAAGGAAACACTTTGAAGTTTGTGGAAATTTGAAAGGAATGTAGGAGAATATAACGCATTAGATCTGGTAAAAGATAATACAAAGAAAAAAACAACCGTTTTGTGATCTTTGAAATGCAAGAGAAAGGCCATAATGTATTATTCCAGCCCAGGTGCAATTTGGATTCTGGCCACTAGGTGGCACACACTGTATGTGCAAAGTTAACTCGCAAAAACTTTCCATCAAACAGAAAAACAACAAGAAAGTTGGATAAACACATTTAGATTGTAGATACGGCACTTTGCCTTTGCATTACCCATAAAGTTGTTTAAGGTCATACAAAGACAAAGTGCTGTATCGGCGTTTTAGGAGTCATAGGTCAAATGAGTGGTCATGGTTGATATACATAAAAATTACTTCATAATAAGATGATACATCAGTGAATTATACTTTTCTACGAACAACATATTTGACAGTTTCACTGTTGGCATAGTTACTGCGTTTTTCCTTGTAGCTCTCAACAGTTTAATAGCAAAGCAGTGAATCAACATTCTTCCTCAAGTGAATAACCAAGAAAGGTTGAATCATTTTGTTGTAGCCTATGGTCAACATCGGAAAGAAGGACTGAATTTAGCAAACAAAATCAATTCTTATTTTGCACACATTTGTCTACTTTTGTCAAGGCCAGAAGAGTAATGGACCACTGGAACTCAGAAATGATGACACCCACCCTCCTTCTTTCTCTATTGTGGACATGACACCTGGGCTCTGATCAAAATAAGTGCACTATATAGGGAATAGGGTGCCATTTTGGAGGCATCCGTAGTGTGGTTGTAATTCCCTTGCAGATACACTCTTAAAAAAAAGGGGTCCAGTCCCCATAGGAGAACCCTTTGTGGTTCCAGGTAAAACCCTTTTTGGTTTCAGGTAGAACCCTCTGTGGAAAGGGTTCCATGTAGGGTTCTTCAAAGGGTTATCCTATGGGGACAGCTGAAGAACCCTTTAGCACCTTTTCCCCCCCCTAAGAGTGCAGAGAGAGAACTGGCAATCTAAAGGCGATTAACAACTCGCTAATTCAAGATCAATGGGGCGTCTGTTTAACGTGATTTGTTTAAGGGATTTACTGAGCACACACCGTCCATAAACCACCGCATTGAGCAATGTCACCACAAAGTGATGGGGTTTCCATATCATTCCTCCTTCCAACCTCGACACCCTCCCTGTTTTTTCTCTTCCTCTCTTAAGACGCTATCTTAAACGGGAAGACCGGACCTAATGTACTTTCTGTATTTGTCTTGGCACAATTGAAAGCAGAACAGGTCTATAGACTGTCTTTAGTGGCCTCTTGGTAAAGATAAGATAAGGTCATCACAAGCCACTGCATAGTGACACAGAGAGCAGTCTTTCTGTCTGTCCTGTCACTATAAAAACATCATTTATGGTATAGAAGGATGAAAAAACACTCTGTATTTCACTGCCTGACGCTGCCTGTTAGGCTGGGCCAAGTTTGGTATAGCTGCGCAATGGACCCTGGTCAAAAGTAGTGGACTATATTTTTATTTTATTTTATTTTACCTTTATTTAACTAGGCAAGTCAGTTAAGAACAAATTCTTATTTTCAATGACGGCCTAGGAACAGTGGGTTAACTGCCTGTTCAGGGGCAGAACGACAGATTTGTACCTTGTCAGCTCGGGGATTTGAACTTGCAACCTTTCGATTACTAGTCCAACGCTCTAACCACTAGGCTACCCTGCCGCCCCGATATAGATATATAGAGAATAGGGTATTGTTTAGGACACACTCAATGTCTTTCTGGCACACGTTCAGGCGTTTTAATGTACTGTTATAATCAGGCAACGACGGGCGCTAAAGGGCTTATGCTAGATACATTTCCCCACGTTTCAGGGATTTGTGAGGGGGCAGTAAGCCACAGACAGAGCCCCCCATCTCTCCTTATTATTCCCATTCTTATTCCCCGTATCAAAATCTCATGCCCCCCCCCCCCCCCCCCCCCAGTACAGTATTCATCCCTCATCCCATCCCATGTTCACCACTAGCGGCCCAGTTACATTTAATTTCTTTCTCCCCTCTTCTTTTTCTGAAATAAAAAGACAAATGCCACACGTTGGGGGCAATAAGAGAGGCTTTGATGGGAAATGATGTGCAAGTCCCCCATTTTACCGGCTTTATCCCGTTATAAAAACCTTTGTGCTGTACCGGGCGACTGGCGGGCGGGGTGGTGAGCGGGCGAGGTGTGAGTTCATGCGGAGCAGGCAGGAACAGAGAATAAAGGCATGCAGAGCCTGAGCCTGAGCCAGGCAGAAGTTGGGTGTTAATACGGAGATTGGCCGGAGATTATACCAGGTTCTGGAAGATTCAGTCACAAGATCTAACTCTCGGCTTTTCTCCGCCGGTAACCATGCCAACCTCACTGGGAAGCTATTAAACGGCTCTGCATCTCAAAATAGGAGAATTTTCAAAAAGCCAAAATGATGGTAGTCTACCCTATATCAGTCCCACACCTGGATTAGACACTCAGTTAGGGAACACGGGATGCTTACCGGACAAAGTACTTCTCAGAGGAGAGGATTTTGATGCGGAGACTCATTTTCATACATATTGTTTCCTCCCTAACTTTTATTTGATTAACTTTTGATAGTAGTTTGATATGAAAATGGTCTGAGACCAGTCATGTATCGAGAATAACTTTTACTGTTCTAAGTTCAATTGAAATAACTCTCATATATAAATCATTTTTAACAGCCACGTCAGTTTACAATTTATTTTGTATTTTTTTGTTATTCAAAAGACAAATGCAAACCGCTAAAGTGAGTGCCACTGGATAACTCTCCAACGATACATTTACAATGGAAAGCAATGAGAGATTATACAAAGAGAAGTTCATGCCTTTGACATACGACAAAACCTGTCTCTCTCTCTCTCTCTCTCTCTCTCTCTCTCTCTCTCTCTCTCTCTCTCTCTCTCTCTCTCTCTCTCTCTCTCTCTCTCTCTCTCTCTCTCTCTCTCTCTCTCTCCATCCATCTCCTGACTCCCTGAGAAAAGAAAAAAAGGGAATCCACACTCCAACCTGAAAAGAATCCTCACCCATCTCTCTCTCCTCCGCTTCTCCTTTCATTTCCACCACAATGTAAACGACAAAACAAAAACACAAACTAAATGGTGGTGGAGGTGGCTTGCTGAGGTTTTCTCTTACACCCGGACCAGTGTTTAGCTGACAAGAGGCCTGAGCCTTCTCCTCTCTTCCTTTCTATCCCCTGATCAAAAAGCAAGGCAACAGATGTCAGCCTTTAGAATTCCCCCTTGGAACGTGACCTCTGGGGGTCAAGGCCCTATACATCCCCCCTGGTCCCCCAGGGCCCCATGCTGGGCCGAGACTGGGCGGAGGGAGGGTTAGCATGGATAGGAGGGAGGGTAACCCTGGGTAGGCGGGCCAGAACAGCCAACCATCCAAGGGACCAAGGCTTTATCCTTTCTCAGGATGTTTTCTCCCACCCAGCTCATCCTTGTGCCACTGTTAGTTATATCTTACATCTCCCCTGTCCTGAGACAGAGAGCTGGAGAGGGAGAGGGAGAGGAGTAGAGAGAGATTTCCATCTCTTAAACAACCCCATTCCCCACATCCTTGATTATTCTTGTTACTGATTGTCCTGTTTGTGACAATATTGACTATCATTATTGTTAACTATGTTGTTATTGCTATTGTTATTGAATAAGTACACTTTGGCAATATGTACATTGGTATATCATGCCAATAAAGCAATTGAAATTGGAATTGAGAAAGAGAGAGAGGGGCAGAGAAAGAGGGAAAGACAAAGAGAGAGAGAGAAACAGTAAGTGTACGGAGGGAGTGAGGGGGGGGCAGGGGAAAGTGGAGAGGTGGTGGTAGTGTGACGAGCATGGCTAAAGCAGTTCTCTCGCTCCCTGGGAACAGAAACATCAATAGAGTGGGGGTATTAGCAAAACTGAGGCATAGGTTAGGCAGGAATTAATGAACTTTCAGTCCGACTCCTTCTCCCTGTATTGATAAGATGAAGTTGGAAAGCCTCTCCGGTTCTGAGTGGTGAACTGAGGAGGAGAGGAAAGGAGAGGGGAACGAGGAGGAGGAGAGGGGAAAGGGAGAGGAGGAGGAGGGGGTGACTCTGGAGAAGAGTGGAGAGTTTCCTGAAATGAAAAAGGGAGGTCTTATCTCTGAGACAGGTTGTAAGACCAGCAGCTGAACAAGGCAGCTGCGGATGCACACACACACACACACACACACACACACACACACACACACACACACACACACACACACACACACACACACACACACACACACACACACACACACACACACACACACACACACACACACACACACACACACTCAAAATAAATCTGTAAGTGAGAGAGCATTGACCCCAGTGTTCAGAACACTTGCCTGTGACCAGAGCTACACTGAAACACCTGGACTCAGGTCAGATAAAAACACAGGAAGAAACATCCTTATTGAGGGAGAGAGAGAGAGGCTGTAAGAAGGGAGGGAAGAGTAGAGGAAGAGAGGTAGAAAGGGAGGGAGTTAGAAGTGAGGCAAAGCCTTTCTCTTTTACAGACAAACACAATTTTGATGTTTGTGCGTGTGTATCTGTGAGTCTCCGTGTCTGTGTATGTGTGTGCCAAACCGGGTTCTGATTCATTTGTGAGTCGTGTCTCTGCCCAAACTCGTAAGAAGAGCATTGACTTCATGGGGCTCTTTTGATATATGGTTGTTTTAATAAGAGTTCATCCTTTATGTTACTGCTGCTCCAAATAGCAATGAAGATCAGACAGTAGTCTACAGTGGGAAATAACAGCTTCAATCTTAACGACAGAACCACATTTTGATTGTAATCTACCTGCCTTCCAAAGTAGAAACTACATGAAAAGATCCAATGTTTGTCTGTTGATATCATACTCACTCACTGAACTTTGAACCCGAGTCTGTTTTTCTATTTGGCTAATTTTACTCTGTGTTTATGAATGACAAAACCTACATGATTGTAACGAGACACGAGCGTCTCATCCCACCCAACTTCAAAGCCGGTTCCCTCTCAATCTTTTTGTATATTGAATGCCTGGAAAAAGAACCGTATTTTTTATTTTTATGCTAGCAAGGAGAAAATAAAATCCCTGACCTCCTCTTAATTAAGAGGAATCTTCAGAGTCGCAGGGAAATGCTTTACATGTCTTGTGTGATCCTTCGCCCACTGCCAAATATTAAGACTTTAGAATGAATAAATTAGTGAGTGGATTGAGGCAGCAGCCAAATCCTGCCTTTGTGATTAAGGAGGAGACTCCATCAGATTCCCGCATTGCTCTTTGTAAAGGAAAACGTGTTGCAAAAATCCCAAAATGCCTTTCTTTCTGGAGCACGCCTCCCAACACACACACGCAAATGCAGGCATGGGCACACATGCATACAGTTGCATACACACACACACACACACGCACGCACGCACGCACACACACACACACACACACACACACACACACACACACGCACACACGCACGCACGCACGCACGCACGCACGCACGCACGCACGCACACATTGTCCTACCCCCTGCCGTCACATACACACATATTCATGCTTCCTCAAATCTCTCACCACCCCACCCCACCTACAAACCCCTCTCTAAATGCAACACAATGAGACCCATCTAGTTGAACTAAACACAATCCATCCATCCCAGACCATTTGAGCTATTGTGTCAATCTCCCACTGACTGCATTATACTCCCCAGATGAACCCCTCTTCTATTAAAGAAGAAATAAAGAAGACATAAAAGAATAAAGGTATTCACATATACAGTCCTCTTTTATCAGTTTATGGCTGATGAGAATTTTTAAAGAGTCTCTCGCTCTCTCTTCTCTCTCCCTCTCTTTCTCTGTCTCATAATGGGTTTAAAGTCTTTGTTTTCCAGTGATGGCTTCATTTTAATTAGACCCATTGGAAGGCTCTAAATTCTGCTTTTGTAATCTCAAACATATCTGGTCTTCTTGATGAGATTGTCTGTTTAATAGGTGGTAATATTTCAATTGCCAAAACGTGATTATGCTCTTTGTTGGTATCGCCGTCTGTGCTCTGTGCCTTAGGAGTCACACGCGGAATCTCTGAAATTAGGTTGTTATGAAAATGGCTCAATATCTACGTGCCGCAATGATCAAACAACGTACTTTTAAAAACAGAGATTTGGAAATGTTTTCAACATTGTCATGATTGTTGCGCCCATATCATCTGGAGCCTAAGATAATAGTATGTATCAAATTGAAAAGATATTTCAACGGATTTAACAAAACGTCCCAGATCTACAATATTTCAGATTAGTAGATTCAACACAAGTGTTTAAAGTCTGGGTGTGCTTTTGTGTTTAATATGAAAATATGTATTTTTGTGTCAGTGTAAATGTGTGTGGGTGAACTGTTTTGTTTTATATGATGTTTACTATTAATTACAGCATAGTATCTCTCGAGAGAATACCCAGCTAGCACATTTGGTTCCTTTGAAGTTTTTTTGGTTTCCCATTGGTTCTGGGAACGAAGCCATACGTTTCCTGGCCGGTAAAAACTGTTTTTTAAACATTTGAGAAATTTGCCTGTTCAAGGTACGTACATTTTTAGGTTGCAGGGAGGTTCTGAGAATGTTTTACTATGGAGGTTTTATTAACGTTCGGAGAACATGTTTCAATAAGACTTTTAATAACACTGCTAGCTTAGGTTAACTGTTTTTAACTCCAAGTACAAATATGACACATGGAAATTCATTTGTTAAAAACATTAATTATGCAAAACACATACTTTTTTTTGTATTGTGGCACGGCATCAGTTAGATTCAAACCTATGATCTTCTGGTCTCTATTCATAGAAGTAGTCCGTTGCGCCACCAGGATAGAGCTAGCATGCCATGTTGGTTTTTTAACTCATAAAAAGCTGTTCATTGTAGTATATTCTTACTGAAACCTATTTTAAAAGAAACAAGCACTCATTAAGATCAGGTTTGGTCACACTTAACAAGACGATAGAGTTTTGTTGATGCTGAGAACGGAATGTATATCTTTTTTTAAATAACATTATTAGACCGGTCTTTGAATGTTACTAATATTTCCTTGTGTTTTTATTTACGGAACATTTTCTTAATGTTCAGAGAACATGAGGAAACAGGCCAGAAAACGTTATGCTGAAATACTGAAATTCCCACAGAATAACATTCTCTGAATGTTCTAACAACATTACTTTAAATAGCAGCCAGGTCACCCATGATACCAGTCAGTATTCAATGTCCATCCATGTCTGAGAATGTCGGGAGATGACATGGAAATTGGCAACAGTGAGCGCTGTTACCTTCAAGAGCCTTGGACGGGATGGTGGATTGGCATAAGCATCTGATTCCAAAGGTTGCAAGTTCAAATCCAGCGATATAAAGTTTAAAAATATATATATTTTGGTTTTAAGCCTACCTTAACACTTACCTTAACCATTCAGTATTAATGCCTAAACTGAGGAATTTGGAGTTAATGCCTGAACTTAACCCTGCCCTTAAAAAGTGAATGCCTAAACCTAATCTTAAACACTTCAACATTTGACGTTTGGAACAACTTTGAAATTTGATGTTTGAGAAACGTGGATGAACGTCTAATTCTGACGTGAGACTGTGAGAGCTGGTTGTTAAATAGAACCACGAGGAAACCTGCAGAAAATGTTATGCTGAAGTACAAGATCCCTACAGAAAAACGTTGTTTCTTAACATTCTCTGAACGTTCTGAGAACATGAGTTTAAATAGAACCATGAGGAAACCTGTAGTACATTTTATGCAGAAGGACTGAAATTCCCACCTAAGAAACATATGGTTCTCAGAACGTTATGTGCTGGAAGGGTATCCTGCACCATTCCCAGAACGTTGTGGGAAGGTTGTATGCAAAATAACCATAGGACAACCACGCTCTCACCAAGCTCTACGAAACATATGGTTCTCAGAACAATATGTGCTAGCTGGGTAGTCTCTCTCTTCACCCACACCTTGAGTGACAGGTGACATGGTGAAATTAACAAAACTGTTGAGCACTTCAGAAATTCAATTACTCATAGAGTGAGTAATAGAGACAAAGGGGGTGAGGGAGGGAGAGAGGGAGATAGAGAAAGAGTGAACATGGGAGAAATAAGTATAGTGTGTACCACACCTGGTGTGTCTAAACGGAGGGCTGCCATATAGAGGTGACTCCCCCCCACGTGTGTGTGTGCACTTCGGCAGACGAAAGTTAAAGTCGTCACGCAGAATGGAAGAGAGGAAAAGCAGGAGAGAAGGAAGGATAAAGATAAATGCCTTTGGTCATGAAAAGTCATCCCATCCCTCCATTTAGCTCCCTCTCTTTCTCTCTCTCTCTCTCTCTTTCTCTCCCTCTCGCTCTTTCTCTCCCTCTCTCTCCCCCTCTCTGTCGCTCTCTCTCTCTCTCTTTCTCTCATTCCTTTTCTCCACTTGCAATTTTCGCCTGTCGCTTCCAAGCTAAGCCTTGTTGTAGCCGCACGAAGAGGCGATGCCTGCTAAATGCCAGCTTCCACCACCATTTGTCTTTTTTCTAAATGTCTTTTTATCTACCTTTTGTATAGAGAGTGTGTTGTGATGATGCAGAATTATTCAAATCCCTGCATCAGGGCTCTTTATGTGTGTGCATCCGGCAACTACGCCGCTGCAAATGAAACAATTAGGCACAGACTTGACTCCAACGCCCTCGGGAGTTAGTGGTGTGTGTGTGTGTGTGTATGTGTCAGTGTGTGTTCATGCACACGTGTGTGTATGTGTGTGTGTGTGTGTGTGTGTGGGCTTACACAGTTCCACCTTAAAGCTCCACTGTTCGTCCCACCCTGTTTTGCTTGTCTTAGAGCTGACAACCAGAGAGGAGGAAGAATAGCAGAATGAAGAGGAGGAGCAAGAGGAAGAGGAGGAGCAAGAGGAAGAAAAGTAGAACTGCCCAGACGTACCTTTAACGTGTCCCCTCTGAGGTTTGTCTGGATCTGTCAGCTAGTGTGTAGATGCGGAGTGGAACCCGAAGACTATACAGTAGTGGCCGGTCGTCCATTGGCCGTGGACTGGTAGGACTGGACTATAGCTGGAGGTAGAGAGGGTAGAGGTTATAGTCAGATGTTGTGTCTGTACAGGGTTATCTCCAGAGCTGGTCCACTCCTCAATATAATCAGGCATACTATAATCCGTCTCTCACTAAGTGAACAGAAGAGAGAAATAGAGTGGGCAAAGGCAAAAGGCAGCCTGATATAGATCATGTATCACACTGTGTTCAACTATTCATAATCCTGTCTCATCTAAAGAAATCACCCTTGACATTACACATTCCCTCCCCACCCCTCACTACCAACCCCCAGACCTAGTCTGTTAGACAGTATTGGGAGTATTTGCTAGACTTTGAGCCCTTAATGAAGAGAGCTAGTGTGTCCCCTGTGACTGAACCTCACTAGTTTCTCTCTCTCTCTCTCTCTCTCTCTCTCTCTCTCTCTCTCTCTCTCTCTCTCTCTCTCTCTCTCTCTCTCTCTCTCTCTCTGTGTGAGTGAGCCTGCCTGCCTGCCTGCCTGCCTGCCTGTCTGTCTGTCTGTCTGTCTGTCTGTCTGTCTGTCTGTCTGTCTGTCTGTCTGTCTGTCTGTCTGTCTGTCTGTCTGTCTGTCTGTCTGTCTGTCTGTCTGTCTGTCTGTCTGTCTGTCTGTCTGTCTGTCTGTCTGTCTGTCTGTCTGTCTGTCTGTCTGTCTGTCTGTCTGTCTGTCTGTCTGTCTGTCTGTCTGTCTGTCTGTCTGTCTGTCTGTCTGTCTGTCTGTCTGTCTGTCTGCCTGCCTGCCTGCCTGCCTGCCTGCCTGCCTGCCTGCCTGCCTGCCTGCCTGCCTGCCTGCCTGCCTGCCCTCTCCAGAGAGCTGGCCTGGATAGAGGCCAGTCTTAATGGTGGTGTGAAGGAGCAGTGGAGAGCCTGGTCTGACAGTCCACAGCGCTGTGAGGTGGTGGAAATAGGAAGGGCGGCTCCGAAAGTGAACCGTGGGTAATGACATGGGCCGGACATCTGGGAGATGTTAATTAAGAATGTGTGTGTGTGTGAGTGAGAGTGGTTAGAGAGGATGAGGATGGAGGGGTTGAATAATGTCATTGAGCATTTGTAGAGAGCTGGTGTGTAGACTGGTCTCTCGGTGTTATCAGCCAAGGACAAGGTGCTGGCCACTTCAGGCTTCACGTCTGAGCGGGTTTGTGTCTTCCAAGCTTAATGAGCCTAGCTGCTTCAGTTAATTATTTATCTGTAGGAGCCAGTAGGAGCATCCTCATGGAGGGCTGAGAGGCACAAGAAACATTCAGTAACACTCAGCAGAAGTCAGCATTCAAATAATAGGCAATACATGGGCCCAAGGTTGGACCCGTGAAAGCAATATAACTATTTAACCATAGAGATACGTGTAGGAATGGACGATGTAAGAATGCATGTTAAAACTAACTGAACTGGGCCACGGACAAGAAGATCAAGCAGCATAATGAACACCGCTGGATGACTGTCCCAAATGTCACCCTATATCCCTACTAAAGTGCACTACTGTTGACCAGAGGCCAAGGGCCCCCACATAAAAACTCACCAGTAGTATATTGTATGTCTATCAACTTGAGAGCAGAAATGACAGCTAGTTACAACAGAGATATCACTAATCAACTGTTTAGAGAAGCTCGCTCACCCTCAACGTTTGTTTTCAGCGTGACACAATTCGCATTCTACAGTATTGCTAGCTAAGACCTTTCAGAAGGTCAGAAATGTGGAGCAAGCATGCAAAACAGTAGAGATTTAGATTAGACTGGACCTGTTGACACCCAAACTAAGGTAAGACATGCGTTTTGCTTGCAGGTCTCAAAAAAATACTTGGGTTAGTTTAACCTAGCCAGTTAGGTCACAAACATCCCATTGTTTTATCAAAGTTGGGAAAATAATTGCACTGTACAAACCTAAGATGAACATGAATGACATTTGCACTCAAGGGTGGCCAAAAACGACAGCATGAAGCCACGCCAAACATGGGTTAACTTAACCATCAATTGTTTTTCTATTCACTTTCATGTTGCGTTGGCCCAGCAGATTGGTATTTTTCAATATTTTCTATATAATCCATAGGTTAGTTTCATGAGGCCTGTCCTATTGGTGGCTTGGCTTTCACATAGGTATTTCTGGCCACCCGTAAGAGTAAATATCATTCCTGTTCCTGTTCATTATGTTATGTTTGTAAATTGCAAATTCAAATGTCCTTTTAATTATTTGTGCATGTTATATGATTTTCATGTACAATTATAACAGTTAATGATGAACCCTTGAAGAGAATTCCTGGTGTGATTGGTGCCAGGTGTCGGACCTGCTGGGTGAACGGAGGAAATCGAAAATCGGTCAATCGAATCTCCTATGCTGAGGCGATTAAAATAATGTCAAATTAGTGAGCGGTTGCTCTTGCATCACTGTCACAAAGCCACACCGCCACACTCACTTTAGAAGTTCAGAACGCAAAAGTGTAGGCTGTAGAGACATAATTACGCTCAAATAGAAAAATGATTAAACTAAATACTGAGGGTTTCAATCATCATAATGGAGGTGTAGATCACATCTCACATTCCAGTGTTCCAACTTGTAAACAAGACTGCATGGGATTTCTGTTAATGTAACTCCGTACAGCCAATGGCAATGTTCGCTTTAGGTATAATGCCTAGAGGCACTTGTGGATTTGACAGCTCTAACGCAGTTCCACCCCCGACACGCCAAAACAACCGCTATGCGGATGTCGGCTAAAGCGGATCTGATTGAATAGAGCCTTCACTTGGGTTAATGAGCTGTGATGCACCGGGCCAGATCAGAAGGCTGGAGGCGTGGCTTAGTATGGGCGTGACTTTCAGATTGTATTGTCAAAACATGTCAAAGGTCCTGAACAGATATTCTGATTCCATTGTGGGGCGGTGTGGCTTTGTGACAGTGATGCAAGCGCAGCGGCTCACCAATTTGACGGCTCCAATATAGTTCCACCTCCGACACCACCAAAACAGCCGCTATGCGGGTGTCTGCTATCGCCGGTTAACACTCAATCTGATTGAATCTAGGCCTAAGTGACCCTACTAGCTTGGTCAAAAATAACCCAAAGTGTTTTCTTTCCACTATTTACCCAGCTCCGGGTTGTTTTTACATTTTTTATACTGTAGGCCTAATTGTATCTTGATGTGTAGATGAAAATGGGAAACTGAACATCTTGGTGTAGCAGGTAAGCTAGCTAGCTAGCCAGAAATGTGACATACGCGCTCATGCAATCATCAGCGTAAAATATCTATTCCACTTCCTTATCGTAAACGTTTGCGCGAGTGGTGGTGCTGTTAGGGTCAGTGCTATTTAGGATCCTTGGGATGTACCCTAATCTTAACCCCTACTCTTACCTTAACCCTTCTTAAGCCCTACCCTACCCTTACCTTAAACCTAACCACAACCCTTACCGTAACGATTTAAAATGTCAACTTCAATGGGGTAGAGTTGTCCCAAGGATCACGGATAGCAGGGACCGTGCTGTTAACAGGTGTTCTATCTAAATGTTAGAGCTGAATGATGTTCACAGGCAGTGGCGCCAGTAGTATTCTGGATTTCTGAATCTGAGGTAAGTTCCACCTCAGGCCCAGTCAAAAGTACTGCACTACAGTGGGGCAAAAAAGTATTTAGTCAGCCACCAATTGTGCAAGTTATCCCACTTAAAAAGATGAGAGAGGCCTGTTCATCATAGGTACACTTCAACTATGACAGACAAAATGAGGGAAAAAAATCCAGAAAATCACATTGTAGGATTTTTTATGAATTTATTTTCAAATTATGGTGGAAAATAAGTATTTGGTCAATAACAAAAGTTTATCTCAATACTTTGTTACATACCCTTTGTTGGCAATGACAGAGGTCAAACGTTTTCTGTAAGTCTTCACAAAGTTTTCACACACTGTTGCTGGTATTTTGGCCCATTCCTCCATGCAGATCTCCTCTAGAGCAGTGATGTTTTGGGGCTGTTGCTGGGCAACACGGACTTTCAACTCCCTCCAAAGATTTTCTATGGGGTTGAGATCTGGAGACTGGCTAGGCCACTCCAGGACCTTGAAATGCTTCTTACGAAGCCACTCCTTCGTTGCCCGGGCGGTGTGTTTGGGATCATTGTCATGCTGAAAGACCCAGCCACATTTCATCTTCAATGCCCTTGCTGATGGAAGGAGGTTTTCACTCAAAATCTCACGATACATGGCCCCATTCATTCTTTCCTTTACACGGATCAGTCATCCTGGTCCCTTTGCAGAAAAACAGCCCCAAAGCATGATGTTTCCACCCCCATGCTTCACAGTAGGTATGGTGTTCTTTGGATGCAACTCAGCATTCTTTGTCCTCCAAACACGACGAGTTGAGTTTTTACCAAAAAGTTCTATTTTGGTTTCATCTGACCATATGACATTCTCCCAATCTTCTTCTGGATCATCCAAATGCTCTCTAGCAAACTTCAGACGGGCCTGGACATGTACTGGCTTAAGCAGGGGGACACGTCTGGCACTGCAGGATTTGAGTCCCTGGCGGCGTAATGTGTTACTGATGGTAGGCTTTGTTACTTTGGTCCCAGCTCTCTGCAGGTCATTCACTAGGTCCCCCCGTGTGGTTCTGGGATTTTTGCTCACCGTTCTTGTGATCATTTTGACCCCACGGGGTGAGATCTTGCGTGGAGCCCCAGATCGAGGGAGATTATCAGTGGTCTTGTATGTCTTCCATTTCCTAATAATTGCTCCCACAGTTGATTTCTTCAAACCAAGCTGCTTACCTATTGCAGATTCAGTCTTCCCAGCCTGGTGCAGGTCTACAATTTTGTTTCTGGTGTCCTTTGACAGCTCTTTGGTCTTGGCCATAGTGGAGTTTGGAGTGTGACTGTTTGAGGTTGTGGACAGGTGTCCTTTATACTGATAACAAGTTCAAACAGGTGCCATTAATACAGGTAATGAGTGGAGGACAGAGGAGCCTCTTAAAGAAGAAGTTACAGGTCTGTGAGAGCCAGAAATCTTGCTTGTTTGTAGGTGACCAAATACTTATTTTCCACCATAATTTGCAAATAAATTCATAAAAAATCCTACAATGTGATTTTCAGGATTTTTTTTCTCATTTTGTCTGTCATAGTTGAAGTGTACCTATGATGAAAATTACAGGCCTCTCTTCTTTTTAAGTGGGAGAACTTGCACAATTGGTGGCTGACTAAATACTTTTTTGCCTCACTGTATATAGCTGATAGGGTGCTACTAAAAGGGTGCTACTACTGCTACTTATGATGCACTAGTATTGACTAAGAGGGTGCTACTAAAAGGGTGCTACTCCTGCTACTTTTGACCAGGGTTCTATGGTGAATAGGGTGGTATTTGGGACACCCACCAGCTCCAGAGTACCTGCTGTCTGCCTGACCCGTAGAGTGGCGTGGACAGCTCTTAGAGGTAATGATAGACACATACCGACCTGCTCTGTCTTATACAAAAGACCCCAGAATGCCATGTTAATGCCAGAAAATTGACCACTACGCTAAGATTGAGGGGAGAGAGAGAGAGAGAGAGAGAGAGAGAGAGAGAGAGAGAGAGAGAGAGAGAGAGAGAGAGAGAGAGAGAGAGAGAGAGAGGGAGAGAGAGAGAGAGAGAGAGAGAGAGAGAGAGAGAGAGAGAGAGAGAGAGAGAGAGAGAGAGAGAGAGAGAGAGAGAGAGAGAGAGAGAGAGAGAGAGAGAGAGAGAGAGAGACCTGACCCTTACTTTCCATTTTACTCTCCACCGGAGTGGCCGATTCTTTCCCTCTCCCCCGGCAACGTCAGGGGTCTCATATCCATTTTCCACTTATGCACTTCCTTTCTCTTACCCCCACTTTTCCATCTACTCCTGGCCTCCCCCTTTCTCCTCCTAGCATCCCCAGCCACCACTGCCAGCAGAATTAGGGTGCAATTAATGTCATGGCTGATGGCAGTGGTTATGCTAAACTAACTGACTCCTGTCCTGTCTGTCTGACTCCCCAGTTTAAGCACATTTATTCCATTATTCATTAAGGCTGCAGAACGGAACTCAGAGCTGGATTCACTGTCAGATGAAGAAACCGGTGTCAGGTAGAAATGGCTGGGCTGTCCAGAGAACCACTGAGGAGAAAGGAGATACACAGAGTCCTAGATACTGTAGGTACGGTTTGATGTGTGTGCGTGTTTGTGTGCGCGTGTACTGGAAATCCCCTTTAGTGCCTTACAGATGTTTTGCATTGGGGATAGATATGTCCCTCGGGCCAATTGAGATATCACGTATGACTAATAAATGTCAGCTAATTACAATAGCTCCCGCCTTGGGCCAATCAGTTTCATTTTGGCAGGATGCATCATTCACCCAAGTTTAGTCGAAATCGTCACAGTGCCGTCTGAATTATTGCGCGTGAATAATGTACGAATGAATGTACGGAAGGAGACTGATCCACAGTCCCCTCCCCGATTTCATCGGGGGACAATTGACACTGTGCTTAGTGCCGATGCTGTTACACTTTGTCAGTGTTATGCAATAATACCTTATATAGTATTTTTAACACTGGGAGGTGTACACCGTGTACAAAACATTACGAACACCTGCTATTTCCATGGGTGACTGATCAGGTGATTCCAGGTGAAAGCTATGATCTCTTATTGATGTTAAATCCACTTCAATCATTTTAGATGAAGGGGAGGAGACAGATTAAAGAAGGATTCACAAGCCCTGAGACAATTGAGACATGGATTGTGTATGTGAACCATTCAGATGGTAAATGAGAAAGACAAAATATTTTAGTGCCTTTGAACGGGGTATGGTCCCGGTTTGAGTGTGTTCAAGAACTGTAAGGCTGCTGGCTTTTTCACACTCAACAGTTTCCCGTGTGTATCAAGAGGACATCGGCCAACTTGACACAACTGTGGGAAGCATTGGAGTTAACATTGGCCAGGATCCCTGCGGAACACTTTCGACACCGTGTAGTCCAATTTAGGTTGTTCTGAGGTCAAAAACAGGGTCCGTGCAACTCAGTATTAGGATGGTGTTTCTAATGTTTGGTGCACTTAGTGTACAGTTTGTAATTATAATGTTATGCACTAACACATCATATAGTACTTTTAAGCATTACACCAAGAGGTCTGTATTACTCTACAAGGTCACTCATAGTTGGGTTAAGGACATTACAATAGAATTCCAGTCTTTATCAACTTAATCGCTTAGGTAAGCATTTACAGACTTCAGAATTGGCAGCAGACATGCTCAACCTCTAATTAACATAACCATATACCACTTAAACTGGTACACCTCCTCTCACGGGTGGCCAAAAATAAATAATTGAAAACCACAGCCCTACTAAGCCACGCCTCCATTAAAATAGTTTTTTCGAGGGAATTGTAGAGCTCCCACCCATTACATTACTTATTAGTGACAGAGACATGGTTGTTGAATTAGTTTATTTTTCTTTTCTGTGGACTTTACCAAGTGCGTTCCTACTGTAAGCTAATATTATAATTAAATATATCATAAGGCCTTAGTTTGACGGCCAAGTTTTACACGAACACAGTGGTGTTAGGAACATCCTGTTTACAGGGTACATCGGGCCTGCAAGTCACATTATGGTGGCTTGCAAGCGATGTGTAATTCCTATTGGAATCCAGTCAGAGTTAGGATATCCAACAATTAGACTTTATATTCACCCGCAACCTGTATTCAGAATGACTGTCAGGGTTAGAAACATTGATAAAGGAGACTACCTTAACCATTTAAACTTGACCAACCATTTCAGTAACGGGTGCAATAAATCAAACTAACTGATTGGATTAGTTTAGAAATATGTATGTTATTATTTATCTTTTTGTAGCATAAAATTAATCAATATTTACATGTACGAGACATGACCAAAAGTATGTGGACACCGGCTCGCCAAACATCTCATTCCAAAATCACGGGCATTAATATGGAGTAGGTCCCCCCTTTGCTGCTATAACAACCTCCACTCTGGGAAGGCTTTCCACTAGATGTTGGAACATTGCAGCGGGGACTTGCTTCCATTCAACCGCAAGAGCATTAGTGAGGTCGGGCACTGATGTTGGCGATTAGGACTCGCTTGAAGTTGGCGTTCCAATTCATCCCAAAGGTGTTCGATGGGGTTGAGGTCAGGATTCTGAGAATGTCATTGTATGCTGTAGCGTAAACATTTCCCTTCACTGTAACTAATGAGCACGAACCATGAAAAACAGCCCCATTATTCCTCCTCCACCAAAATGTACAGTTGGCACTATGCATTGGGGCAGGTAGTCCTTCCTGGCATTGGACTGCCAGAGAACGCGTTTCCACTGCTCCAGAGTCCAATAGCGGGGAGCTTTACACTGCTCCAGCCAATGCTCGGCATTGTGCATGGTGATGTTAGGCTTGTGTGGCCAGGGAAACCCATTTCATGAAGCTCCCGACGCACAGTTCTTGTGCTCACGTTGCTTCCAGAGGCCGTTTGGAACTCGGTAGTGAGTGTTGCTACCAAGAACAGAAGGTTTTTACGAGCTACGCGCTTTAGCACTCGGCGGTCCAATCATGTGAGCTTGTGTGGCCTACCACTTCGCGGCTGAGCCGTTGTTGCTCCTAGACGTTTCCACTTCACAATAACAGCACTTGGGACAGCTCTAGCAGGGCAGAAATTTGATGAACTGACTTGTTGGAAAGGTGGCATCCTATTACAGCTGTACGTTGAAAGTCACTTTGCTCTTCAGTAAGATAATTTTACTGCCAATGTTTGTCTATGGAGATTGCATGACTGTGTGCTTGATTTTATACATCTGCCAGCAATGGGTGTGGATGAAATAATCAACTCCACTCATTTGAAGGGTTGTCCACATACATGCAAAAACACTCATATTAAAAACAATCCCACAAAATATATCGCTGCAGAAGAGAATGCTGGGAAACATGATAATGATGGCCGTTGTTTTGATGGTAATGTTTTACTCTCCACAAAGGAAAACTGACACAATCACATTCTCACACTCAACACTGGTTATTAACAACAACACTGGGGTTCTTTTACACCACTGAGTGTTAAGTTCACTCCTGAATTAACACTAGAAATGTTACACTGAAAATCAATCCCAGGTAACACTTGGCAATTTGCTGTGTAGATGTTTACATTTGAAATTGCAGTTTGTAAATAGGCTACTTCAATGTGGTTGCTTTTCATTTTGTGACTTACAGTTGAAGTTCGGAAGTTTACATACACCTTAGCCAAAAACATTTAAACTCAGTATTTCACAATTCCTGACATTTAATCATAGTAAAAATTCCTTGTCTTAGGTCAGATAGGATCACCACTTTCTTTTAAGAATGTGAAACGTCAGAATAATATAATATAATATACACTCATACCATTCTCATTCTCCAAGTGGAAACGTTGTTTGGAGAGCTCACAAACTGCTCACAAACACTTGTGATAAAGACCTTATGGTTTATTTAATTGCATTTACCAGTTTACTGTCAATTTCTTCATTGCCTTTGTCTGGAGAGCTTGAGTCCGGTTAAAGGTCCCGAACAGTCATTCTGATTCCCCTCTAAAATAGCCTTTTGAGTGATTCAAATACCACCCATAACATTTTTGGGGGATATATGGTATAATTTTTTATTTGGCTAACTACCAGGAAGTTTGAAAAGACAGGCTGAGTGGGCGGGAAGCTTAAATTCATGAGCTCACCTAGACTAACAGCTCTTTCAAACACATACAGTTGAAGTTGGAAGTTTACATACACCTTAGCTAAATACATTTAAACTAAATTTTCCCAATTCCTGGCATTTAATCCTAGTAAAAATTCCCTGTTTTAGGTCAGTTAGGATCACCACTTTATTTTAAGAATGTGAAATGTCAGAATAATAGCAGAGAGAATGATTTATTTCAGCTTAGTTTCTTTCATCACATTCCCAGTAGGTCAGAAGTTTACATACACTCAGTTAGTATTTGGTAGCATTGCCTTTAAATTGTTTAACTGGATCAAACGTTTCAGGTAGCCTTCCACAAGCTTCCCACAATAAGTTGGGTGAATTTTGGCCCGTTCCTTCTGACAGAACTGGTGTAACTGAGTCAGGTTTGTAGGCCTCCTTGCTTGCACACGCTTTTTCAGTTCTGCCCACAAATTTTCTATAGGATGAGGTCAGGGCTTTGTGATGGCCACTCCAATACCTTGACTTTGTTGTCCTTAAGCCATTTTTCACAACTTTGAAAGTATGCTTGGGGTCATTGTCCATTTGGAAGACCCATTTGTGACGAAGCATTAACTTCCTGACATGTCTTGAGATGTTGCTTCAATATATCCACATACTTTTCCCTTCCTCACGATGCCATCTATTTTGTGAAGTGCACCAGTCCCTCCTGCAGCAAAGCACCCCCACAACATGATGCTGCCACCCCCGTGGTTCAAGGTTGGGATGGTGTTCTTTGGCTTGCAAGCCTCCACCTTTTCATCCAAACATGACAATGGTCATTATGGCGAAACAGTTATATTTTTCTTTCATCAGACCAGCGGACATTTCTCCAAAAAGTACGATCATTGTCCCCATGTGCAGTTGCAAACCGTAGTCTGGCTTTTTTATGGCGGTTTTGGAGCAGTGGCTTCTTCCTTGCTGAGCGGCCTTTCAGGTTATGTCGACATAGGACTTGTTTTACTGTGGATATAGATACTTTTGTACCTGTTTCCTCCAGCATCTTCACAAGGTCCTTTGCTGTTGTTCTGGGATTGATTTGCACTTTTCACACCAAAGTACGCTCATCTCTAGGAGACAGAACGCGTCTCCTTCCTGAGCGGTATGACGGCTGCGTGGTCCCATGGTGTTTATTCTTGTTTTTACAGATGAATGTGGTGCCTTCAGGCATTTGGAAATTGCTCCCAAGGATGAACCAGTCTTGTGGAGGTGTACAATCAGGTCTTGGCTGATTTCTTTTGATTTTCCCATGATGTCAAGCAGAGAGGCACTGAGTTTGAAGGTTGGCATTGAAATACATCTACAGGTACACCTCCAATTGACTCAAATTATGTTAATTAGCCTATCAGAAGCTTCTAAAGCCATGACATCATTTTCTGGAATTTTCCAAGCTGTTTAAAGGCACAGTCAACTTAGTGTATGTAAACTTCTGACCCACTGGAATTGTGATACAGTGAATTATAAGTGAAATATTCTGCCTGTAAACAATTGTTGGAAAAATGATCTGTGTCATGCACAAAGTAGATGTCCTAACCGACTTGCCAAAACTATAGTTTGTTAACAAGAAATTTGTGGAGTGGTTGAAAAACGAGTTTTAATGACTCCAACCTAAGTGTATGTTAACTTCCGACTTCAATTGTATTTCCACCTGCGTCTCAAAGCTGAGTCAGCTGTAAATGAACAAGCCCCTCTGGCCCAGTAGTGTATGTGTGTTAGAGAGAGACAGAGAAAAACTTGTTTTACTGACTGTAAATATACTGTACAGTGATGGGCTCAAATGACAAAATACCCTAAAGATCAATGTATCAAAAATAAATATGACACTTTCGTAAACACAACACCACTTTTGAAAGTAGCCGGGTCGAATAGCAACAACGTTCTCAGTAACGGTTACAGAAACATATTACTTGCTATGATTGTGATATGTCACTCTGGATAAGAGCGTCTGCTAAATGACCAAAATGTAAATGTGTATTTGAAAAAGAACAACAGCTAAGGACACTGGGTATTGTCATTGACTTTGTTTTCTGGCAGGGCTAATTAGAGTAATACCCAGCATGCTCTGCAATTGTTCATATTTACATATCCACTACCGTTCAAAAGTTTGGGGTCACTTAGAAATGTCCTTGTTTTTGAAAGAAAAGCAATTTTTTTGCCCCTTAAAATAACATCAAATTGATCAGAAATACAGTGTAGACATTGTTAATGTTGTAAATGACATTTGTAGCTGGAAACAACTGACTTTTTTATGCAATATCTACATAGGCGTACAGAGGCCCATTATCAGCAACCATCACTCCTGTGTTCCAATGTCACGTTGTGTTAGCTAATCCAAGTTTATCATTTTAAAAGGCTAACTGATCATTAAAAAAACCTTTTGCAATTATGTTAGCACAGCTGAAAACTGTTGTGCTGATTAAAGAAGCAATAAAACTGGCCTTCTTTAGACTAGTTGAGTATCTGGAGCATCAGCATTTGTGGGTTCGATTACAAAGACATTGTCTACACTATATTTCTGATGTATTTGATGTTATTTTAAGGGGCAAAAAATGTGCTTTACTTTCAAAAACAAGGACATTTCTAAGTGACCCCAAACTTTTGAACGGTAATGTACATTTACATTGAGTTAATTTAGTAGACACTCTTATCACACCATAGTGCCATCAGACTTTTGATACCAATGTAGGGTGCTAGGGGACACAATATTGTGAACAACTATAAAGAAATGGTATATAAAAGTATTTTGGATTTTGTTTATACAAATTATAGCTTTTGAAAGTATCTTGCTACAAAGTACATTGGAGTGTACTTCAGCCCAGTGTAATACAACATACAAAATACTCAGAAGTAATTAAAATACGTATTTCGATCAGAAATATTGCCCATATCTGCCTCTGTATACACAATCCAGTGAGTCTACGCACTTCCATTCACCACACAATGTCTGTGATCCATTCAGGGGCTTGCTGAGGTTTCCCAGGCCAGGCTGGTTTTGATGGCAATACAGAGGGCTCAGTACAGAGGGCTCCTCTAGGTCTCATTTGGCTGCTGTTGTGTCCGCTAGGCTTACACACTCTTTCTGTAGCCAACATTTACAAGCGTTGGTTTTCACTGAGAGGAAGAGACGGGTAAAATATGAATAAAGGAAAGGAAATAAATGGATTTAATTAATTGTAGATTAAACAAAAGGCTTACATTTTCCTCCAACTCCATTTTCTTTTCAGGATGACTGTTGGGAGACTCTGGGTCTCATTTGCTGCTGTTGCAGGCCAGCATAAATATATATATATATATATATATATATATATATATATATATATATATATATATATATATATATATATATATATATATATATATATATACATACACAGTATATATATATATAGAGAGAGGGAGGATCAGAAGCATGGCTTAGTAGGGGCCTAGCTTTCAGACAGTGTTTTTTTGACTACCCATGAGAGTAATCATAAACAAACAAACTACTACATTTATGTTAAAATACTTAATTAGCAAAAATATTAAAGACAGACATTCTCCTGTGTAAGCCTTAGTATAGCTACAACAGTGTCAGAGCATCCCTGAACAACACATGAACTGGAATGACGTTTGCTCGCAAGGTCGGACAGAAATAACTCAGTGAAAAACACGCCCCTACTAAGCCACGCCTCCAGTCTTCTGATCTGACCCGGTGGATCATAGTTCAGTAACCCAGCATCAACAACCCAACATAAAGAAAATAATGAGTTGTTTGTGACCCAACTGGCTGGGTCAAAATAACCCAACATGTGTTCTGTCCAATATTTACCTAAATTGGGATATTTTTAACCCAGCATTTTTTTCCAGAGAGCGCACACTGCACACGCCAAACCGTTTCAAGCAAATCAGAAAATAAATCTATTTAAAGGGGAGGGGAGCCACATGGCTCTGCCTCTAGAGTGGCACGGCGCTGGAAGCCAATCATTAAGGTGATATGTGCCAAGGTCTGCTCTAACAAAAGCCTCTAATGTGCCTGTCGCCAAGGCACACACACGAGCCGAGCCTGTTTGTGATGTCACTCATTGCGATACTGCTAGTTCCAGGAGGAGCGTCACACAGCACGTGCCTCGTGTCGGGAGACCTGGGGTCCAGGAGAGGGTGTGTGTGTGTGTTTGCTTATCACTGTGATTGGGCTGGAGGTTTGTGTGGTCTCTCTCTGTTATACTCGTCTCTTTCAGTTACTTCTGCTTTTTAGATTGATACAGTAGGGGGCACCCTGGCATCCACATCATGGAGGTGTCTTTGTTGGCTTGCTGGTTTTATACCGTACAATGGCATGAGAAGGGGGAGAGAAGGGGCACTCTTTGTTTGGTGGTTGTTTTGCGGTGTGTTGCCACTGTTCTCTCTCTCTCTCTCTCTCTCTCTCTCTCTCTCTCTCTCTCTCTCTCTCTCTCTCTCTCTCTCTCTCTCTCTCTCTCTCTCTCTCTCTCTCTCTCTCTCTCTCTCTCTCTCTCTCTCTCTCTCTCTCTCTCTCTCTCTCTCTCTCTCTCTCTCTCTCTCTCTCTCTCTCTCTCTCTCTCTCTCTCTCTCTCTCTCTCTCTCTCTGCATCATCCTGGGCAAGCTCCGCTGATGCCAACCAAGGAGGCTTAGAGGTACCTTGTTCAATCTTTCCCTCTGAACACACAATCGTCCTAGCGCAGCTACATTGTAGTATCTGGGCAGGCATGTGTTGTGGGGATGAGACCTGGGGATTTACGAGAACAATGCAGTGTAAGTGTTGCTGAACAGAGGCAGGGAGCTTGTGCCACCGTTCCGATAGCAGCCAAACACCCATTGTAAGCACCCGCGTTGAAAGCTGCCCCAAACTATTCTCAAGATGGTGACATGCCATTGTTACCTTCCCAGATTTTTTTTTCAGCCCCCCCCCCAAAAATGCAGATATATGAGACACAAAGCAGTAAATGGCTTAAGATGTTACTTTTATCTCAAATAAATTAAGCACAATGTACAGAGTGAGAGCAAAAACTATATGTGTATTGTTTAAGTGTGTCTGTGTGCTCAGAAATATGTGAATTGGTGTGCATTTTGATGTCTTATGTATCTGCGTACTTGTCTGTGTGAGCGTGTGTGTGAGCTCGCATCTATGTGTGTGTGTGTGTGTGCAAAAGTAGGAAACTACCCTATAAAAAGATGGATTCAAAAGAATGCTTAAGAGTCTATTGACGCACCCGTACGTCAATCTAAGTAACATAATACATGTATCCCAATCAAAATGTGTCAGTTTAAGCTAGATATATCTGTTTTTATGCATGGGTCCACCTCATCCGCCTATGTTCCCCTTCCGCATCTATGACAAGATCAGTCTTCTCACAAACACCTCTGAGCAGTTTGGCCTGCAAAACTAATATGACCCTTCTATGGAAAGATGACTCACGAATATGATAGTTTGCTCACAGGATTCGTCCGAAGGCAATCCATACAAATGAATGGAAGTATTGAGGGAGTTTTGTGCCAACAAAAATAAGGGGTTAAATATGTATCCAAAAATACAAAAATCTTTCCTGAGCTTTCCTGTAACGCCCAGATATAGGACAGTCACTTCAAAACCGTATTCTTCATGACTTTTTAGCCATTTTCTAAATGTGCTATTCAATATAGATAGTCATAAAGGCCAAATTCAATATTTAGTCAAATCATTTTTGCTTAAATATTTTTTACACATTATTTATTATAATGTAAAACTGTATTATTTAAATATTACAACAAAGTGGCAACTGTCCCAGAATTGGGATATGCATAGGCACTTATGGAGCTCATGGTCTTGAGTAAGCCTCATTAAAACTACAAAAGTACCAGTGCTCAACCTTCACATATCTTGACAATACAACAGAACAAATTAACCGGATTGACATTTACTCTCACGGGTTGTCATAAAGAACTAGCCCAAAAGCCACGCCCCTACTAAGCCACACCTCCAGTTTTCTGATCTGACCTAGTGGATCAGAGCCAGGGATGGGACATAAATTACAAATTACAACTACAAAATATCCTAAAGACCAATGTATAAAAATAGAACATAAGCTACTTTTGCTAAGTATTGTATATCATTAAAATACATTTATTTTGTATTTTAATGAAAGACAGAAATGAATTTGCAACTAGCTGGGTGAACAGCATCAATATTCTCAGTAACGGTTAGAGAAACTTCTGTTTGTATATGTTAAAATTAACAACTGCAATGCACACTGGGTATTGTCATTGGCCTTGTTTTGGGGTGGAGATCAATAGAGTAATACTCAGCATGCTGTGCAATTGTTCATTTTTACATATTTATATACTGTACATGTTCAATGAGTTCCTTTAGCAGACACTCTTATCACACCATAGTGCCATCAGACTTTTGATACCAATGTAGGGTGAAAGAGGCCCACAAAATTGTGAACCAGTATAAAAAAACAATTATTTTGTATTTCAAAACCACAAATTACAATTTTTGAAAGTACTGTATCTTGTTACAAAATGCATTGGAGGGTAGTTCAGCCCAGTGTAATACAACATACAAAATACTCAGGAGTAATTCAAACACGTATTTCAAATACATGTAACAGAAATACTGCCCATCTCTAATCGTAGCGCAATAACTCAACATCAACATCCAAACCTGGTTCCGGCGGTAGGTTATTAAGTGACCCGACTGTTCGGTCAAAATAACCGAATATGTGTACTGTCCAATATTTACCCAAATTGAGTTGTTTTTAACCCATCATTTTTTTTAGTGTAGGGGAGCATGAGACAGTGTGAGCTTTCTGCTCCATTAAGCAATAAGGCTAGAGGAGGTGGGAGTTTGACATCCATTGGGCTCACAAGTGATTGTGACAGGAATTGAGGCAGGAAGAAAGAAAAACATGAAAGAATTTGCTTAGCTCTCACTAATAAGTGGCAGTAGGACTGTAGCCAAATAGAAGGACCTGAATGAGAAATAGGAGATTGTTTCAAGTCCCGGCTCTAAATATGATGTGATTGTGTTGATGAATTGTATGATTGTGGAAGAAGAAATTGTATCCTTCTCAAGTTAAATGTCTTAAATGGAAGGGAGTCTGTTTGTGCTTCATAGTTCAGGCCATAGTTGCGTTTTGTCTAAAATAAGGCATTAATTGGGTATTATAAACTGGCTGTTTTGAGCCCTGAATTCTGATTGGCTGAAAGCCATGGTATATCAGACTGTATACCACGGTTATGACAAAACGTTTAGTTTTACTGTTCTAATTACGTTGGTAACCAGTTTATAATAGCAATAAGGCTCCTCGGGGGTTTGTGATATGGCCAATATGCCACGGCTAAGGGCTGTGTCCAGGCACTCCACGTTGCGTCGTGCTTAACAACAGCCCTGCGCCGTGGTATATTGGCCATATTGGCCATATACCACACCTACTCGGGCTTTATTACTTAAATAGAGTTGACTAATGCTTGGCTGTTGCAGCCTGGTTTGATTGTTGTTTACTGTGAGATGTGTAGGTGTAATAGTAGAATAGCTGTTATTCACACTAAAGCTTTGTCATAACACACAACCCACTCAGATCAGCTGTTGTCATATTCCACATTATTATCTTTTGTTCTATTTCTACCTTTTAGAGTCCTGCCTTTATGCCGTTTCACAATCATGACCACAAAGCGACAAATTATAGGGCCTGCGACCCAAATGGCACCCTATCCCCTATACAGTGCACTACTTTTGACCAGAGCTGGTCATTATAGCATTTGTTATCCTACTAATGATAATGACAAGTTTAGAAAAGTCATTCAAATGGAACACCAACATGGTAATTACTAGACGTGATTAAAATGGCATAAATGTAAATTACTACTGTACATAGGCTACCTTTACCATGTCCTTATCATGGAGAAAATATAGGAGACTCAGTTTTGTGGTTTGGTAAGCATAGACTACATGGGAGAGAACAATAGGTGTACTACAGGGTCTGTGCAAACATTGGCCTACAACCAATGAGGATGATGATGATGATGCGTATGTGTGCTTGTGTGTGTGTTTTAGTGCTGTGTGTGTGTGTTCTAGTGCTGTCTATGTGTATGTGTGTGTGTGTTCTAGTGATGTCTGTGTGTGTGTGTGTGTGTGTGTTCTAGTGCTGTCTATGCGTATGTGTGTGTGTGTTCTAGTGATGTCTGTGTGTGTGTGTGTGTGTGTGTGTGTGTGTGTGTGTGTGTGTGTGTGTGTGTGTGTGTGTGTGTGTGTGTGTGTGTGTGTGTTCTAGTGCTGTGTGTGTGTGTGTGTGTGTGTGTGTGTGTGTGTGTGTGTGTGTGTGTGTGTGTGTGTGTGTGTGTGTGTGTGTGTGTGTGTGTGTGTGTGTGTGTGTGTGTGTGTGTGTGTGTGTGTGTGTGTTCTAGTGCTGTCTATGTGTATGTGTGTGTGTGTGTTCTAGTGATGTCTGTGTGTGTGTGTTCTAGTGATGTCTGTCTGTATATTTGTGTGTGTTTGTGCTCTAGTGATGTCTGGCTATGTGTGTGTGTGTGTTCTAATGATGTCTGGCTGTGTGTATGTGTGCGCGTGTGTGTGTTCTAGTGCTGTCTGTGTGTATACCTCTCTCTGTGTGTGTATGTGTGTGTATTTTTTGTTCTAGTCCTGTCTGTGTATATCTGTGTGTGTGTCAGTGTGTTCTGCTACTGTCTGTGTTATCTCCCCCCTGGCTGACTCACTTCCTCTGTTTGTATCTCTACCTGAGATCTGCCCGAGTGTGTGTGTGTGTGTGTGTGTGTGTGTGTGTGTGTGTGTGTGTGTGTGTGTGTGTGTGTGTGTGTGTGTGTGTGTGTGTGTGTGTGTGTGTGTGTGTGTGTGTGTGTGTGTGTGTGTGTGTGTGTGTGTGAGCTCAGGGCTCATGGTGAGCTATGGAGGGGATGTGGGTCATGTGACCGACCACGCCCAATGCTTTGTAAACAGCAGCGTTGAGGTCTACTTCATCAGCTGCAGCTATGCCGTCTTGTGTGTGTGTGTGTGTGTGTGTGTGTGGGTGGGAGGTGTCGCGCGGTGCGCGGTAAGTGTGTCAGCTGGGCGTACCGCAGTCAAAGGCAAGATAAAATACTCCAACCTCATCATTACATACCAAATTCCCTTTTAAAAGTGCAGGACTTTTTTCCCCTTCCTATATTTTAACTGCCATCATGAATATTTCATCCTGTGATATCTAGGCCAATTAGGCTTTATCCCACCCCTGTCTGAGTGAGCTTTATCTTGCCTATCTCGCCTCTCATCTGCGCCTGCCTACCTGCCTGCCTGTAGCTGTATTTAGGACTGTGTGTTACAGACACGCTGTGTGCAAACAGAAAACAAAACAAAGGAGGATTGGCCTCACAGCTCTGGTTGTAATGTGACTCTGTGTGTATTTACAATGCTGTGTGTGTGTGTGTGTGTGTGTGTGTGTGTGTGTGTGTGTGTGTGTGTGTGTGTGTGTGTGTGTGTGTGTGTGTGTGTGTGTGTGTGTGTGTGTGTGTGTGTGTGTGTGTGTGTGTGTGTGTGTGTGTGTGTGTGTGTGTGTGTGTGTGTGTGTGTGTATTTACAGTGTTGGGCGCTGTGGGTCTGGAATTGTCTTAGTGGAGTCAACAGGGTTGAGTGGAGGGCCTTCCGCCAGGTCAAGTAGGAGATATTGAGATGGTAAACACGTATTTCACAAGAACATTATATTACAGGAAACACCATTCAGAGAAGCAGATGAAGATTAAACAAGATCTTAGGATATTCACAACTGTGAAGTCTTTGAAGTTTGTGTGTGTGCGTGTGTGTGTGTGCGTGCGTGTGTGTCTGCGTGTGTGTGTGTGTGTGCGTTCGTGTGCGTGTGCGTGTGTGTCTGCGTGTGTGTGTGTGTTTGGTATACGGAGGAGAATCGTCATGGGAGCTAGCCAGGAATCGTTTAATTAAAGACAATTATTAAAAAGCAGCAGAAGCAGAGCTCATTTATGGACAGAGTCGTTTGTTTTTCAATTAGAAGTGCACATCACACTTTGAGCCACATTATAAAATAATTGCTGATTTATGTATTTGAATGAATAAACATGGTGTGTGTGTGTGTGTGTGTGTGTGTGTGTGTGTGTGTGTGTGTGTGTGTGTGTGTGTGTGTGTGTGTGTGTGTGTGTGTGTGTGTGTGTGTGTGTGTGTGTGTGTGTAACAGAGAGAGAGAGAAAGACAGTGTGAGACTGTGTGTGTATGTGTGGTTGAGATATAACTATTTCCTGCACTGCCATATTGTCATTGGCAGGGTTTTGAGAGACAGGGTTCAGAAAGGGTTGAGAGATGGTCAGAGAGAGTGATGCTTCCAAATGAGTCAGTGTGTGGGGGCCTGGTCAGAGTTAACATGAATTGTCTTTTAGAGAAGGCAGATGTGGTGTAGAGAACACATTCACAAGTTCATATCTAATGACGTTGATAGATTTCCATCCCCCCACCTCTCTCTCTCTCTCTCTCTCTCTTTCTCTCTTTCTCTCTTTCTCTCTTTCTCTCTTTCTCTCTTTCTCTCTTTCTCTCTTTCTCTCTTCTCTCTTCTCTCTTCTCTCTTCTCTCTCTCTCTCTCTCTCTCATACACTCATACACACACAGTCTTGTACAGCTAAGCTTGTGGGTACACAGTTCAGTCTCATTCAAAATCCTATTTTCCCTAAACCCTAACCCTTAACCTAACCTTAACCCTGACCCTAACCTTAAACCAAAAAGCTAATCTTAACCCTAACCCTAGCTCCTAACCCTAACCTTAACGTAATTCTAACCCTAACACTAGTTCTAACCTTAACCCACCTAGAAATTACATTTGACCTTGTGGGGACTAACAAAATGTCCCCAGTTGATTCAATTTTTGTTTGATTACTGTTCTTGTGGAGATTTCTGGTCCCCACAAGAACAGTTAAACACGTCCACACACACACACACACACACACACACACACACACACACACACACACACACACACACACACACACACACACACACACACACACACACACACACACACACACACACACACACACACACACACACACACACACACACACACACACACACACACACACACACACACACACAGTGACCTGAGGAAGTGGAGCAGGTTGATGTGTCTCTTTTAATTATGATGTGGGCTCCCTGCCCAGCAAACCTACATTGGTTCTGTGAAATATTCCAGGACATTCGTTAATCTGTTCTTTAAAAGTTCCCAGAAAGTTTAAATAGGATGTGTGGGAACAGTTTGGTGAGAACATTGTGGGGACATCACATAATATATTTTGTCAAAACACAAATACTCTCTAGTTATGCTGACATTCAGATCATGTTTGAATCAGGGTGCACAAAACGTTCCTTTGATGTTGCAAGAATGTTGATATAACATTCTTTAAAGGTTCCCAGAACATTTAATTAAGCTATAGAAGTTGTCTGGGATGTTGCAAAAAATAATCTTGTGATATTCACATAGGTTGCACGGAACATTCCCACAATGTTGCATAATGTTCCACAATTTCCAAATAACTACATTTTTGTGTTTTAGGTTTAACATAATATTTAATTGAACATTTGACCTTGTCTCGGAGGTCCCCAGAACGTTTTGAAAATGATGTATCTAAGTTCTACCCCAACATTCTCAGAAGGCAAATTTGTAGCTCGTTAAAGCAGGTTGTAACACATCGCCATTGTGCTTCTCTGCAGATTCAATGGCAACTCCCATTTGAGGGCTGTATTGTTGGCAATATAGACACATCCAACGTTTTAATTGAATTCATAGGACATTTGAACAGCATTTAATCGTAATAAACTCAACCATACACTTGACAATCTGCACAACATTTAATCATACAAACAATTTGTTTAAACTTCATATGTGGAACATGTAGGGTATTTTATCCTCTGCACCACCAGGGAAGCTCTTTTCTGTCTTCTTTCATTTCTGTATATAGCCATGGCAGTATGGTCAGTATGGTCAGTCAGGAATTCCATGCTTCCTTTGGAACCTTCTTATACATAACTAACCCAGGGAAATACTGGTATCTGGGCTATTCACCATCACTTCACCCATCCTCTTTATATGTTGTGTACTTCTGGGCCCATATTTACAAGGTATCTGATCTGGGTGCTGATCTGGGTGCTGATCTGGGTGCTGATCTAGGTGCTGATCTAGGTGCTGATCTAGATGCTGATCTGGGTGCTGATCTAGGTGCTGATCTGGGTGCTGATCTAGGTGCTGATCTGGGTGCTGATCTAGGATTTGCTTTTCAGATCATGAAAAAAGAACCTGTGTGAGAAAAGGATAAAGACCTGTTTTGGGACCAAACATTGCAGGTTCCAACCCCATATGTGCAGATTGTCAACAAATGAAATATGGTAGTTTGTTTAAATGCTGTTCAGGTGGCATATGAATGAAGTAATATTTAGATCGTCAACATATGAAGTGCAGAACAAATGGTTGTGATTGCATGCTGGGAGTGTTGTGGTACTTTTAGGGAAAACTGAAATGTAACATTTTCTAAATGTTCCGAGAACCTCCAAGACAAGATAAAAATGCATATTGCGTGAACATCAATATGTTAAACCCTAAAGAAAAAATGCTACGAATGTCATCAAATCTGACTTACTTGGAAATTGTAAACATTTAGGCAAGTCAGTTAAGAACAAATTCTTATTTACAATAATGGACTACCAGGGAACAGTGGGTTAACTGTCTTGTTCAGGGGTAGAATGACAGATTTTCACCTTGTCAGCTCGGGGGTTTGAACCAGCAACCTTTCGGTTACTGGCCCAATGCTCTAACCACTAGGCTACCTGCTGCCCCGTGGGAAGGGGAATGTTAGGGGAATGTTAGGGGAATGTTAGGGGAATGTTCTGTGATGGAAGTGGATATCAAAATAACAATCTTGCAACATCCCAGACAACTCCCATAACTTAATGAAATGTTCTGGGAACCTTTAAAGAACTTAAATCAGGTGTTCTGTCCAACATTCTTGCAACATCAAAGGAATGTTTATTGCACCCTGATTCAAACATTATCTGGATGTCAGCACAACTGGACCGTTTTAGTGTTTTAGGAACCTATCTCTTGTCATATGCCCACAATGTTCCCACAAGACTTGGAAATAATTATTTAACCCTTCATCTACACGGATTGAAGTGGATTTAACGGGTGACATCAATAAGGGATCATAGCGTTCACCTGAATTCGCCTAGTCAGTCTATGTCATAGACACAGCAGGTGTTCCTAATGCTTTGTACACTCAGTGTATACATCCAGCATTATTTTTTAACTGGCACCGGGCTTCATTCAGACGACTCTTGTGAGGCTTGTGGGACCATATTTGTGTATAGCCCAAACTGTTCGGATGCTACAGACAGAAGCTGGCAGATCGGTGGTACCGACTTCAGATAAGTCCCGTGACGCTGGTGGGGGTCGTAGAGCAAAACAGAGAACACCATCTTTCCATAGAGGGGTCATATTACTTTTGTAGGCCTAACTGTTCGGACGCTACAGACGTCTTCGTGAGCAGACCGATTTTTGGAACGTCTCACTGTCTGACAAACACCGCTGTAGCTCGGCCACCTTCCACCGCTGATGCAGAAGGCCGCCATAGGCGGGTGAGGTGGATTGAGACGCAGCCCATGCAACAACAAAAAAGATCTCTAACTTAAAGAACAGGCGAAATGTGTTTTAGGAACGTTCTCGCAACATCAGGTGAATGTTTTTGCACCTTAAAATAAACATTGTAGAATCATCCACACAACTGGAAAGTTTGGGTGTTTTGGGAACATGTCACCTAGTAAGCAATACTATACACATTAAAAACTGAAATACTGTACACATGGTATCAAAAATGCATCTCAAGGATAGAAGCAACAGAACCCCTAGAAAGGTGACCTTGAGTATTACTGGGCAAAGTGTTAAGAATAGGAGAGCCATCTATTTTATAGTTGCTGGCAAAACATTACTGGTACATTGTGTCATTACATTACCTGGAAACCTAATGAGAACTTTTGAGGAATGTTCTGTGGTGGTTGATACAGATGCTGTGCACAACATTTTAGTGTTTAATGTGATTTATTTGAATGTTTCGGGGATGTTATCTTCCTAATGTCAGATAAAAACCTAACTAGAACTTATTGGGAATCTTAGCTAATGTTCTGGGAACATTCCCGGTTTGCTGGGTGGTCTCCTGCTCTCTCTCTCTCTCTTGCTGTCTCTCTCTCCCTCTCCTCTGCTGTGTGGCTACATGACCATCTGGCCAGGCGAAATATGAGTTTAATAAAGGGGGAATTTTCCCCTGCATAATTTACTGGTAATGGCTGGACATTTATGCTACAGTCGTACTTTAATGTGCTTTAAATGCACGCTAAGTCGGAGGCTTGGGAATCTGTGTGCTTTTGTAATGTGCAGTGACATGACCTGCTCCACAGGGAACGAACAAATCCTTGATTACTCTTCTCCCCATCTCTCTCTTTCTCTCCCCCCATCTCCTCTCTCTCACACTTCTCTCTCTCCTCTCCTCCTTACCTAACCATTCTAATTTGGTCTTTTATTCTGACTTCTTTCTCTCTCTCTCTCTCTCTATCTTTATATTTCTCTTCTCTCTCTCCCTCTCTTGCTCCCACTCTCTTCCCCTCTCTCTCCAATCCTCCTCCTCACCTAATAATACTTATCTGGTCTTTTATTCCTTTCGCATTGAAGCCGGTTCTTTTCCCAGTGGTCTGAGGGTCTGTGCTGGGCTGGGCTGTGAGTGTGAGCTGTAGAGTAATCAGGTGAAGCAGTGTTAAGATAAGTGTGACTGTCTGTATAATGAGAACAGCACTGTGCTGCTGCCGGAGGTAGCTGGGTATACAGTACCTCTTTACGTGTTCCACACGGCACCCTATTCCCTATATAGTGCACTACATGATATGGGCCCTGGTCAAAAGTAGTGCACTATCTAGGGAATAAGGGGACATTTGGGAAGCATACTTTGTCTCTGTGGCTGGCCTGAATACAATGAAACCATGACTCATGTAGGCTAATGTAATGAGTATGTGTTATTCGAGGTTTCGATAAAACCCCAGGCCCCAGATAACAGATGATGTTAGCTAGGCCGTAGCAGACAGTGATGCTCCTCAATAGGATATTAGGGTAAGGGACCTTACGTTGTTGTAACATTAGCGCTCAAAAACATTTTTAAGCAGGCTAATCCATCCCCTTGTTGATGAGGTCATGAGGTGACACAAGGAAGGAAAGGAGACAAGGAGACAAGGAGAGGACTAGATCCCTAAATCATAGTTGCCCTGCCTAATAGTTTCGCACAAGGCCTCAAAAATCTGCTCTCACCTTCCCATCGCAACCCCACCTAACTGGCACATTGATACATTGCCCTACATTCACCCCCACCCTCCTCCATCCTCCATCCTCCTCACTCTTCTCACATCCCCTTTTACTGGGATTTATTGAGGTTTTTATCACTATTCAATAAAAACAGGGCAATATCTCCCCCCCTATTTTGCCACCCCATTTATGGAGGAGAATTGGCCCAATTTCCGATCTCTCCACTTTTATTTCCGGACAATCACATTAGCATGTCATTATCCAGGGACGGCTTGTAGCGGGAATTTTATCCCGGTGTTCCACACAGAATTCCGAGGACCTTTCAATTTGGAGTCGTGGAGAAGGGACTGGAAGAGACAAAGGCCACCAGCTGCACCCACTTGTCTCTCTCGCTGTCTCTGTCTCTGTTTCTGTCTCTCTCTCTCTCTCTCTCTCTCTCTGCTTTCCGACAACGTTCCGGCACGCTCTCTCCCACAGAACACAGCGGGCAGCATTAAAGGCGCAGGATAGCGGGGATCATTGCGTCTGATTAGGGGTTCTTTGGAGAAAGATTGCAGTCATTCATAGCATCGTTTACCATCATGCCCCTTTCGCCTACAACCACTCTCCACTTTGTCTGTTTCTGTGGTTCTAATGGTGGAGAAGTCGACAATGTATATAATTGAGGTTATTCAATAATTAGAAACAGTAGTTGTTCAATGGCAGGAGGAGTTATTGTATTGTGATTGCAGGGGTTTACAGTGTGTTGGGTTGTGATTGCAGTGGTTTACAGTGTGTTGGGTTGTGATTGCAGTGGTTTACAGTGTGTTGGGTTGTGATTGCAGTGGTTTACAGTGTGTTGGGTTGTGATTGCAGGGGTTTATAGTGTGTTGGGTTGTGATTGCAGGGGTTTACAGTGTGTTGGGTTGTGATTGCAGTGGTTTACAGTGTGTTGGGTTGTGATTGCAGGGGTTTACAGTGTGTTGGGTTGTGATTGCAGTGGTTTACAGTGTGTTGGGTTGTGATTGCAGGGGTTTACAGTGTGTTGGGTTGTGATTGCAGTGGTTTATAGTGTGTTGGGTTGTGATTGCAGGGGTTTACAGTGTGTTGGGTTGTGCTTGCAGGGGTTTACAGTGTGTTGGGTTGTGATTGCAGTGGTTTACAGTGTGTTGGGTTGTGATTGCAGTGGTTTACAGTGTGTTGGGTTGTGATTACAGGGGTTTATAGTGTGTTGGGTTGTGATTGCAGGGGTTTACAGTGTGTTGGGTTGTGATTGCAGTGGTTTACAGTGTGTTGGGTTGTGATTGCAGTGGTTTACAGTGTGTTGGGTTGTGATTGCAGGGGTTTATAGTGTGTTGGGTTGTGATTGCAGTGGTTTACAGTGTGTTGGGTTGTGATTGCAGTGGTTTACAGTGTGTTGGGTTGTGATTGCAGGGGTTTATAGTGTGTTGGGTTGTGATTGCAGGGGTTTACAGTGTGTTGGGTTGTGATTGCAGTGGTTTACAGTGTGTTGGGTTGTGATTGCAGGGGTTTACAGTGTGTTGGGTTGTGATTGCAGGGGTTTACAGTGTGTTGGGTTGTGATTGCAGTGGTTTACAGTGTGTTGGGTTGTGATTGCAGTGGTTTATAGTGTGTTGGGTTGTGATTGCAGGGGTTTATAGTGTGTTGGGTTGTGATTGCAGTGGTTTACAGTGTGTTGGGTTGTGTTTGCAGGGGTTTACAGTGTGTTGGGTTGTGATTGCAGTGGTTTACAGTGTGTTGGGTTGTGATTGCAGTGGTTTACAGTGTGTTGTCTGTTGGTTGCGTGATTCAGATGTTGTACATCAGGCTTTTTGAACTGATGGTGGTAAATTACCACGGCTCACTGTTCTTTTAGACACACACACACACACACACACACACACACACACACACACACACACACACACACACACACACACACACACACACACACACACACACACACACACACACACACACACACACACACAGACTATATGAGTGGAAATAAGGCAGCGTTGTTTCAATCCGACTTCAAATATCAGGTGTCTTGTGGTTGTTTGACCTTAGTTGAATGCACTGACTGTAAATCCCTCTGGATAAGAGTGTCTGCTAAATGACTCAAATGTAAATGTGTAACCAGTCACATCCACATCACAGAAACCTGACGTCTGCTGGGTAGGCCTAGTCTCTGGCCAGACTGGCTTAGGATCAGCCAAAGAAATCCCTTCACATCTAAAGCAGGGTTTGACCACTGACGTTTCTTTATCTGAATATGTAATATATGGAATCTTGTGCTGTGTTTCATAATCCTGAATATAATCCTTAATCCAAAATGTGTTCAATCCAGTAACCTGGGTGACCTGACCTGTCTTAACTAAAGACGTTGACGAGATCAGGCTGTCAGTGAATGGCTATGTCTTAATTGAAGGTATTTGTACAAGTACAGTATAGGCCTACTTTATTACATCACTACACACACAATACAAATTAACATATGTCCAACAGAACAAATTGCATTTTTTTTTTTAAATATTGGCCTATGGTCTAAGGAATTCACAATATTTAATATTATATAAAAAAAAAAGTAAAATCCCACATTCGGCTGGCTACCTGACCCTTCCTCAGCTAAACACACGCACGCACGCACGCACGCACGCACGCACGCACGCACGCACGCACGCACGCACGCACGCACGCACGCACGCACGCACGCACGCACGCACACACACACACACACACACACACACACACACACACACACACACACACACACACACACACACACACACACACACACACACACACACGCACACACATGCACATGTCGAGCAAGCGTGTCCAGACAAGCAGGGCTACCGTGACTCTCCATGCCCTGGGCATCCCCCCCTGCACCCCCCCCTCCAACCTACTCCCCCCACCTGCCCCCACTCCTCTCCCCTCCTCCCCCTTCTCTCTGCCAGGGAAGAAAAGGATCTTGGGATACATACAGCAGCCGCCCTCCTCTGCGGCTCCTGAGCCCCAGTGCATGGTGGGGAGGATATCACTTTAACTTAACTGATGAAAGCAATATCCCCATCTCACTGCATTAACTTGTTTATCTTTAGCCGGAGAACAGGAAGATAAAAAAAATCTGAAAAAGAGAAAAACTTTCAAGCTCCATTGCTCATTCTGTGCGAGAGAGATAGACAGAGAGACACGAAAAAACAAAAGGCAGCCACTGAAATTTGCATGGTGCTCAATTATACATTAGCGAACATCACTTGGCAATCTGTTCATATCAATTTAATTGGATTTTAATACTGCCTCTGATCTTGTTTTCTAATTAACAGCAGCGGCTGGCAATAAAGCAGAACCATGCACCCAGCAACACCTTTGATCCAGGCCATATGGAGTTCCTTAGAGCTCATTGGGAGAAAAAAAATCAGTCACCTAAATATGGGCCTATGACAAGCCCAGCGGAAAGACGGGAGGGCGGGGGGTAGTTGGGCATGGGGGGGGGGGGGGGGGGCACAGGAGTGGTGGTGGGATAGGGGGGTTGTGTATGTGTGTGTACCCGCCTGCATGTGTGTGTGTCTGTGCCTGTGTGTGTGTGTGTGTGTGTGTGTGTGTGTGTGTGTGTGTGTGTGTGTGTGTGTGTGTGTGTGTGTGTGTGTGTGTGTGTGTGTGTGTGTGTGTGTGTGTGTGTGTCAGTGTCAGTGTCAGTGTCAGTGCCGGTGCATGTGTGTGTGTTTGTGTGCCAGGGGGTGGAGGAATAAGCGCGACCCCCAGATGGCCGGATATCGCTCCTGCTAGCGCCTTCATTGATTAATTTCTCTCCTGATTGGTTGTGATTACTGATAAATAAAACATGATCTTGGATTCGGATGCAAATCAACTTCTGAGCTTTAGGGAAATGTTGATTGCTTTTTCAAATCTGTTTATTTCTACCATCGTTGCCCTCAACTTTGGATTTGACGAGGGACCTAGTTGACGAGGGACCTAGTATTACCAAGAAAGGAATGAAGGACGGATGGAGGGAAAACATTCTTCTTTTTTTCACTCTCTCTCAGGCTTCAAGTGTCGAGATCTCAGTCGTTCGTCACGCTGGCTGAGCAGGAAGTGAGTTTAGGAAACACTGGTCTGTCCCATCCTTATGTAATTCTAACTCTTATCACCCTCTGTTGCAATGTGACAAATGGTTGCTAAACACCATGTTAGCTTTCGGACAAAACATTTCCAATCAATATGCAATAATTAAACACGGGTTAATTTAACAACCGAACAGACCACCTAAATAGGTTGAGCAATATGTCATTTCTATTTCATCAATGTTTTCTAATACATGTGTTACATTTGTTCGCATTACTTCATATCGGTAATATACAAAGTTGGAAAACGCAGAAAAATTTAAATCTGACATTTCATGATGGAAATATCCATTTATGATTCAGTTATGAAAATTAAGGTATTATGCTAACTGCTTCTTCTGTGACTGTAGTAAGCCATCCCTGATCTGTAAGCTAGCTAGTGTCAAGGTCTCGCCTCTCTCTGGATTTGTCTAAAGTTTACAGAGCTGCAGGCATCACGGTCTCTAAGTCACTCAAACTAATCCCTTCTTCCTCCCCTCCTTCTTTCACTCCCCTCCCTTCAGCACAATTCATTCACATCACCCCCTTTCCTTGTCTCTTTTTCTCTGTCTCCCCCAACGTTTTGACAGGGCTCACCTCCATTTTGTCTGTTTCTGGACTAATTGAAGCTGTTTGACGGTGACGCCACCTAACGATGTTCAGTCAGGGCCAATATTTCCCCATGCAGCCCAACCTCAGAGCAGCAGCCTCAGAGCAGCAGCCTCAGAGCTGCCTGATGGTAGGAGACAGGGGAAGAGGCTCAGCCCCACCTCAACACTTACAGCCCTAATTGTTATTAATGCTGCTGATCACAACCCACCGTGGCGGACGTGTGTGTGTTTGTGTCTTTGTGTGTGTCTTTGTGTGTGTGTGTGTGTGTGTGTGTGTGTGTGTGTGTGTGTGTGTGTGTGTGTGTGTGTGTGTGTGTGTGTGTGTGTGTGTGTGTGTGTGTGTGTGTGTGTGTGTGTGTGTGTGTGAGCGAGCCAGAGAGAGATGAGCATGCCAATGCTGGAGTCTCCTTGTTGTGTTTTTCCTCTTTTCTGTGAAGCAGACAATTGAGGGGGAAAATCACAGACGAAGGATAGAAGGAGGGAGAAGGGAGGAGGAGAGAAAGCTGTTGTGCGTCATGCACTCCACAGAGGTATTAGCCAGCCAGGCTGATTCACCATCCCTAGGAAGCCAAGGTCTTAATTTGGAAATCTAGGACTGCTATGTGGAGAATGCTAATTTGTAATTAGGAAGATTAACCAAATCTGGGGAATAGAAAAGATTATTGACTTATAAAATAACATCAACAATGCGGGCCCTGGTTAAATAATCATTGCCGAAAATCACGTTGGAAATCACAGATTGGCTGGGATGGGTAGGGAGGCTGTGTGCCAGTACGGGAGAAGAGGGTTAGGTGGATCCAATACAGGGGTAGTCAGAGAAAACCCCAAACAACGACAGCAACACTTAGAGAAACACATGTGACTGAGCCCACACTCCTCATGAATCTCTATGTTCAACACTTCACTTATGGATCTGCCGAAGCCTTCCTCTTAACGGCCACATAGGTGCCTAAATGGGGATTAGGTCTACTTATAATTACCTAACCAAATTGTCTTTATCAATTACTCACTAATAGATCATATGAATCCATGTGTATTTGTTGTAGCTGATTCTTCAAAGCAGTTGGTGATATTCATGGCAAAACGTGATACACTTTTCTTTTCAATTAGGAGGCCATTGCTTTCAATGGGATAATATTAGCATTTAAAAAATGATGCTTAAATCAACACATCGCAGCCAATGGGAAAAGTTGAGCATCAAACAAATTTGACGCTTACAGTGCATTTGGAAAGTTTTCAGACCCCTTTAATTTTTCCACATTTTGTTACTTTACAGCCTTATTTAAAATGGATTGATTAGTTTTTTTCCCCTCTTCTGTCTACACACAATACCCAATAATGACCAAGCAAATTTATTTAAAAAAATGGAAATATCACATTTACATAAGTATTCAGTCCCTTTACTCATTACTTTGTTGAAGCACCTTTGGCAGCGATTACAGCCTTGAGTCTTCTTTGGTATGGCTTGGCACACCTGTATTTGGGGAGTTTCTCCAATTCTTCTCTGCAGACCCTCTCAAGCTCTGTCAGGTTGGATGGGGAGCGTCGCTGCACAGCTATTTTCAGGTCTCTCCAGAGATTTTAGATCGGGTTCAAGTCCTGGCTCTGGCTAAACCACTCAAGGACATTCAGAGACTTGTTCCGAAGCCATTCCTGTGGACTGTGTGCTTAGGGTCGTTGTCCTGTTGGAAGGTGAACCTGCGCCCCAGTCTGTGGTCCTGAGCGCTCTGGAGCATGTTTTCATCAAGGATCTCTCTGTACTTTGCTCCGTTCATCGTTCCCTCAATCCTGATTAGTCTCCCAGTCACTGCCGCTGAAAAACATCCCCACAGCATGATGCTGCCACCACCATGCTTCACTGTAGGGATGGTGACAGTTTTCCTCCAGACATGACACTCAGCATTCAGGCCAAAGAATTCAATCTTGGTTTCATCAGACCAGAGAATCTTGTTTCTCATGGTCTGAGAGTCTTTAGGTGTCTTTTGGCAAACTCCAAGCGGGCTGTCATGTGCCTTTTACTGAGGAGTGGCTTCCATCTGGCCACTCTACCATAAAGGCCTGATTGGTGGAGTGTTGCAGAGATGGTTGTCGGCCAGCTCTAGTAAGAGTCTTGGTGTTTCCAAACTTCTTCCATTTAAGAATGATGGAGGCCACTGTGTTCTTGGGGACCTTCAATGCTGCAGAAATGTTTTGGTACCCTTCCCCAGATCTGTGCCTCGACACAATCCTGTCCTGGAATTCTATGGACAATTCCTTCGACCTCATGGCTTGGTCTTTGCTCTGACATGCACTGTAAACTGTAGGACCTTATATAGACAGGTGTGTGCCTTTCCAAATCATGTCCAATCAATGGAATTTACCACAGGTGGACCAATCAAGTTGTAGAAACATCTCAAGGATGATCAATGGAAACAGGATGTACCTGAGCTCAATTTCGAGTCTCATAGCAAAGGGTCTGAATACTTATGTAAATAAGTATTCAGGCATTTTTTTAAATAAATTTGCGAACATTTCTACAAACCTGTTTTCGCTTTGGCATTATGGGGTATTGTGTGGAGATTGATGAGGAAGAAGTCTCATAGCAAAGGGTCTGAATACTTATGTAAATAAGTATTCAGGCATTTTTTTAAATAAATTTGCGAACATTTCTACAAACCTGTTTTCGCTTTGGCATTATGGGGTATTGTGTGGAGATTGATGTGGAAGAAGTAAATGGTTCTGAATACTTTCCGAATGCACTGTATGTCAATACATTGCAGTCAATGGGAAAAGATGAGTGTCACATGGTTGATGCTTATGTCAAAACGTTGCAGTCATTGGGAAAAGATGTTCATCAACCAATTGAGGTTTATGTCAATACATTGCATTCAATGGGAAAAGATGAGCATCACCCAATAATGTGGATGCCTATGGACATGACACCCTCCTTCTCTCTCTTTCTCTCCCTCCCTCTCTCTCATTCTCCCTCCTCTCTCTCCCCTCCCCTCCCTGCGCTCTTCCCCCCCTCCCTGCTTCACCCCCTCTCTCCCCGCGCTCCCGCCCTCTCACTCAATGTCAATGTCAATGTAAGGGGCTTTATTAGCATGGGAAACATATGTTTACATTGCCAAAGCAAGTGAAATAGATAATAATCAAAAGTGAAATAAACAATAAAAAATGAACAGTAAACATTACACTTCCAAAAGTTCCAAAAGAATAAAGACATTTCAAATGTCATATTATGTATATATACAGTGTTGTAATGATGGGCAAATAGTGACAGTACAACCCTCCCCCCTTTGTGCTATCCTTTCTTTAAATTCAATTCAATTCACTCTCCCACTTCTCTCTCCATTCTCGCCCCTTCCTTCTTTCCCCTCTCCCCCTCCTCTCCTCTCATCTCTCTCTCCCTCCTCTTTCTCCTCTCTCCCACCTCCACATACAGGATATTGATGCATAGATATGCATCAAGGGTATTGACTCATAAGTCAATACATTGCATTCAAGGCAAAAAAAGTTGTTGATAAAATTGCACTGGGTAAATTGGCGAAAGACTCAAACACGCCGACAGACATACAAACAGACCGAGAGACAGACAGACAGATAAACAGACATGCAGGAAGGAAGGCAAGCAGGCAGGCACCTACAAACTCTAATCCTAGCTTCACGTCCCTGCTCAAACCTTACGCTAACCTCAACCCTAAATCTAAACCAAACCCTAGCTTCATGTCCACATCCCGGCGTAACCCTCAACCCCTCGGGTTGAGCTGGAAGTGGATGTGAAGCTAGGGTTAGGTTTGAGGCTAGGTTTAGGGTTGAGCAAGGTTGTGGATATTTCTCTGGGCTAGGGTTAGGGTTAAGGTTGAGCCAAGAGTGGATATGAAGCTAGGGTTAGGCTTAGGGTTGAGGCTAGGTTTATGGTTGAGCAAGGATGTGGACATTAAGCTAGAGTTGGGGTTATGGCCTCAGCCCTTGAAATAATCCTAACCATAATCCAATTGGTTAATTAAAGAGCAACATGAGCCCCCTGTGAAATGACCTTACACTCCCAAGCACTCCTCCAGGTTCTTCTTCTCGCCCTTCTCTGTCTCAGAGGTGCGTAGAGCCCTGAAATCCCCTGGTCTTGCTGATCTAGACCTCCGCCTACTACAATTAGCTGCAGACATCATTCCCCCCCCTTTAACACGCGTCTTAATATCTCAACCTAGAATGTAATGAAAGTCCCAGGTTGTGGAAATCAGCATTTGTCCTACCTCTTTTGCAAGGAGGTGATCCCACTCTACTGAATAACTATCAGTCCATATTTAAGGGGTCTATTCTGGCAAAGGTATTGAAGTCTTTAGTCAAGTTCTTAAGCAGCTTAAGGCCTACCTCCTGGAAGACAATATTTTGATGGTATGCAATCAGGTTTCAGGTCTGGCCACAGCACTGTCACAGCAACTTTGAAGGTGTTTAATGATATTCACTGTGCCCTGGATAGGAAGCAGCATTGTGTATCTGTATTCATAGGATTGTAAAAGGCGTTTGACACGGTGGACCATACTGTCTTGGTGCAGAGATTGAAGTGTGTTGGGATTACTGACCGTGCTCTAGAGTGGTTTGTGAAGAACCGGTCAGATCGAAGCCAGTGTGTTAAGGCAGATGGTTGAAGGTCGGACACAATGGTTGTGCTCGGGTGTGTCTCAAGGATCAATTTGAGGTCTTCCGTTGTTTTTGATCTACATCAACAACATTGGGAGACGTATTATTGAGACAGGTGATGTACATTTTTATGCGGATGGCATTGTTCTCTATTCAAGTGGCAGCAGTTTGACTTTGGCTTTTGAAAAATGTCAAGTAGCTTTAAACATCTTTCAACAGAATCTGTACCATTTGAAGCTTGTTTTGAATTCCTCTAAAACAAAATGCATGCTATTTTCCAATACTAAACATTCTGAAAACCATGTAATTACTACCTTGGAATGACATTCTATAGGACAAGTTAAAATGTTCAAATATCTGGGAGTTTGGGTGGATGAGAAGTTGAGATTCACCATCCATGTAAAGAACCTTGTCAGTAAACTTAAGTTGTACTTTTCTCTCTGTATTGGACTATGGTGATACTATTTATGTGTAAGCCTCAATCTTTACCCTGAATGCTCCTGACTCTGCACATCATGCTGTGTTAGTGAAAAGGTTCAAATGTTGTGGAATTACTGGTCATGCTCTAGATTGGTTTATAAATTACCTATCAAATTGTACACAATGTGTAATGGCAGATGGTTATAAATAGAAGTGTGCTCAGGTGTTCCGCAAGGTTCTATTTTGGGCCCACTGTTGTTCATTTTGTATATGAACAACATTGGGGATCTTATTGAAACAGCGGATGTTCATTTTTATGCAGTTGATACTGTTCTTTATTCAAGTGGTAGTAGTTAATCTTTAGCTTTTGAAAAGGCCCAAAGAGCATTTAACATCATACAACAGAATCTGTATGATTTAAAGCTGATTCTAAATTCGGGTAAAACAAAATGTATGGTATTTTCAAATGCCAGGCATGTTACAAATCATGTCATTGCTATATTGCCTGGACATACTATAGAGCAAGTTAAAGTGTACAAATATTTGGGTGTGTGGGTTGATGATAAACTGAGCTTCACTGTGCATGTAGAGAACTTGATAAGGAAGCTCAAGCTGAAAATAGGATTTTATTACCAGCATAAGGCTTGTTTTTCTTTTGAGGCCAGGAAGGAGCTGGTACGATGTACATTACTGTCGGTTTTAGATTTGAGTGATGTTATATATGCAGGCCTCAGCCACTACCCTGAGAGCACTTGATTCAGTGTATCATGCAGCCCTCAGGTTCATTACAAATCAGAAACGTCTAACACATCATTGTGATCTCTACAGCGCTGTTGGCTGGTCGTCATTGACCTTGCGTAGGCTTAAACACTGGTATACACTGAGGCCATATTGGGTAAAATGCCATTTTATCTCTGTTCTTTTTTAGTCAGGTCAGTAAATAAGTATAAATTACGGTCCCATTCTGATTTTCTTCTAACAATACCAAAAATTAGAACAGGTCATGGTAGAAATAGTTTTAGTTACTTAGCTCCGTGGTCCTGGAATTCTCTCCTGAACATTTTAAAATGTGATGATCTAGTTTCGTTGGTGGAGTTTAAACACTTGATCGATGTATATATCATAGAAGAGTGTAATTGTTTTTAGGCCAGCTGTTTTTAGTCAAGACGTTTATGTTTTTAATGTAAATTTTATTTTTGTACTGTATGTGTGTTTATAGTTTTGTTCAATGTTGTGTTCGTGTATGTAAGTTGTTTTGTCTGAAACGTTGTTCCCCCTGCTGCTATTGGACCAGGACTCTCTTGGAAAAGAGATGTTATCTCAATGAGAAAAAACCTGTATAAATAAAGGCAAAAAAAAAATCCCCCCCAAAAATCATGCAGCTCTTAATTTTGTCACCAATCAGAGACGTCTTGTCACGAATCCCCCCTGTACTGCTGCTCATTCTGTTCACCAGCTCCGGAGGTCTACGTCACCGCCCTTCTAGGCGTCACTGAACTGGATTCATTACCACCAACCCTGGACTGTCTTGTCTCTTGACGCACACCTGGTTCCCATTCCCCCTGATTAGAATGTGTATATATGTGCCCTCTGTCCCCCATTGTCTTTGTTGATTATTGTCCCATGTCCGTTGGTCTTGTGATTACCTGTGCTCTGTTGTATCGGCTTTCGTGCTACATGTTATTGTTGCCCTTGTCATTACGGGTCTCGTCCTGTGTATTGTTTACAGGTTTACACCTCACTCTTTTGTTTGGGTTACATCCCTGTGTTATAGATATACGCTTTTTTTGCTTTGGGCTTTGTCCCCGTCGTTTTCATGACGTACTTTATTTTGGGTGGAGAAATATAAAAAAAACTTTTACGCCTGTCTCCTATCATTATACAGCATGACACATCTAACTCACCATTATGATCTCTACAGTACTGTCGGGTGGACATCACTAGCAACACGCAGGCTCAAACACTGGAATCTGAACCGAGCTTAGAAAGGGTGCTTTCATTACTCAGCCCCCTGGTCTTGGAATTCCCTCTAAGCCAACCTAAAACTAAAGGACCTAGTGTCCCGGGAGGAGTTCAAAGGACAAATAGATTAACAGGTTTCTGAGTTGTCACTAGTTTGCGTTGCCTTATGTAGGAAAGCCTGTTGTTTTACTTCACACACACACACACACACACACACACACACACACACACACACACACACACACACACACACACACACACACACACACACACACACACACACACACACACACACACACACACACACACACACACACACACACGCACATGAAATTGCCTTGAAGCTTGAAACTGTCTGTGTTTGTCCATCTGTCTGTCTGTCTTTCTGTCTGTCTGTGAGTGGAAATATATGTCTGTCTGCCCGTCTCTCTGTCTGTCTTTCTATGATTGTATATACAGTTGAAGTCGAAAGTTTGCATACACCTTAGCCAAATACATTTAAACTCATTTTTTTCACAATTCCCGACATTTAATACTAGTACAAATTCCCTGTCTCAGGTCGGTAAGGGTCACCACTTTATTTTAAGAACGTGAAATGTCAGAATAATAGTAGAAAGAATGATTTATGTCAGCTTTTATTTCTTTCATCACATTCCCAGTGGGTCAGAAGTTTACATACACTCAATTAGTATTTGGCACCATTGCCTTTAAATTGTTTAACTTGGGTCAAACATTTCGGGTAGCCTTTCACAAGCTTTCCACAATAAATTGGGTGTATTTTGGCCCATTCCTCCTGACAGAGTTGGTGTAACTGAGTCAGGTTTGTAGGCCTCCTTGCTCGCACACGCTTTTTCAGTTCTGCCCACACATTTTCTATAGGTTTGAGGTCAGGGCTTTGTGATGGCCACTCCAATACCCTGACTTTGATGTCCTTAAGCCATTTTCCCACAACTTTGGAAGTATGCTTGGGGTCGTTGCCCATTTGGAAGACCCATTTGCGACCAAGCATTAACTTCCTGACTGATGTCTTGAGATGTTGCTTCAATATATCCACATAATTTTCCTACCTCATGATGCCATCTATTTTGTGAAGTGCACAAGTCCCTCCAAAAGCAAAGAACCCCCACAACATGATGCTGCCACCCCCGTGCTTCACGGTTGGGATGATGTTCTTCGGCTTGCAAGCCTCCCCCTTTTTCCTCCAAACATAACAATGGTCATTATGGCCAAACAGTTAAAAAAAAAAAAATCTGCCCAGAGGACATTTCTCCAAAAAGTACAATCTTTGACCCCAATCTTTGTAGTCTGTTTCTTTTATGACGGTTTTGGAGTAGTGACTTCTTCCTTGCTGAGCGGCCTTTCAGGTTATGTCGATATAGGACTGGTTTTACTGTGGACATTGCCACTTTTGTACCTGTTTCCTCCAGCATCTTCACAAGGTCCTTTGCTGTTGTTCTGGGATTGACGGCTGCGTGGTCCCATGGTGTTTATGCTTGCATACTATTGTTTGTACAGATAAACACGGTACGTGGTACCTTCAGGCGTTTTGGAAATTGCTCCCAAGGACGAACCAGACATGTGGAGGTGTACAATTCTTTCTGAGGTCTTGGCTGATTTCTTTTGATTTTCCCATGATGTCAAGCAAGGAGGCACTGAGTTTGAAGGTAGGCCTTGAAATACATCCACAGGTACACCTCCAATTGACTCAAATTATGTCAATTAGCCTATCAGAAGCTTCTAAAGCCATGACATAATTTTCTGGAATTTTCCAAGCTGTTTAAATGCCCAGTTAACTTAGTGTATGTAAACTTCTGACCCACTGGAATTGTGATACAATCTGTCTGTAAACAATTGTTGGAAAAATTAGTTGTGTCATGAACAAAGTAGATGTCCTAGCCGACTTGCCAAAACTATAGTTTGTTAACAAGAAATTTGTGGAGAGGTTGAAAAACTAGTTTTAATGACTCCAACCTAAGTGTATGTAAACTTCCGACTTCCTCTACAGTTAGCTAGCACTGCAGTTTATAAAATATTGTGAGTAGTTGACTCAAAGAGAGATAAAGACAATAGTTGAACAGTTTTGAACAAATACATTTCTTCCAAAATGAAGGAGAAGCAAGAGAGAGAGAGAGAGAGATATTTTGAAAGAAATGTAAACAAAAATGTTCACTTACTTAGCTAGCAAATACAGCTAGCTAGTTTAGCCTACTGAAACACACTGCTCAAACAGAGGGATGGTATGTTAGCTAGCTGGCTATGACTATCCAACAAGACACTGGAACTCTTCCAAGTCAAGGTAAGCTTTTTGGTATTACTATTTTATTGCCACCATGGCCCGCCGGTGAAACTGCTTACTGACTGTATACTAACGTTACTGCATGATTGTAGCAGGTTTACTAACACTTTAGTTCTATTAGCTATGCTGACTATGACATTAGTTTAGCTAATATGGTGACAACGATGTAGGCTGTGTAGCAGTTTGGCTTGGAAAGTTTTTTTCGCCTGGTCACATACAGCGAATGTGTTGTGCATTGAAGTCCACAAGCGAAGGGACAAGGTGAGAGGAGGAGAGCACATGGCTGCTAAGGAATACAACATGACTGCTATGAAAGTGAAATGTGTTTACGTATGATCGGGGGTGTATTCATTCCACTGATTCTGTTGAAAAACGTTTCTTAAATGGAAGCAAACGGAACAAACGGGGATAACAACATATCTGAATTTGTCCAATAGAAACTCTCGTTTGCATCTGTTGGACTAATGATTACACCCTATATCAGCTAGATGCAGGCAAGAGTGTGCAAGACGGTGTTGAATGTCAGTGAATGTCCATGTGTCACTGTCTGTCACCTCAAATTTGTTTCTCGAACCGTGTGCACCTACGTTGTAAGCTTTCATTCATAGGCTAGTTTGTAGCAACCTCATGATGGGTAGAGGGAACATTAGAGTATCATGTAGTAGCCTGAACCTATCGATGTTACATTGAGCTGGGTGAATGGAATATGAGTTACTGTCATCCAATATGCTGTAATAGAAATAAAGAAAATAACATTGTCATCCCTCATCTTAAACGGCACTGACCATCATTGGAATTGAGATAAGCGTCAACCCTGTGACACTCATATTTCCCCATTGACTGCGATGTATTAACATAAGCATCATATATGTTGGGATCCTTATCTTTTTGCAAAAACTTCACAGGATGACGTTTTGAGGCTGATAATGGGCTGCTTTTATAGCTTTAATGAGGCTTACACAAGTGTATGAGTTCCTCAAGAGCCTATGCATATCCCAATGTTGGGATAGTTACCACTCTGTTACAGTGTGTGAGTAATAATGTTATTCATTTTCTAAAAATAGGCATAGAGATCTGGTTAACAGCTCCCCAGGCGCCCAATGTAGCAGGCCCCCGCGACTTTTCGATTCAAAGGTGTTGGGTTAAAAGTGGATGTTAAGTGTCGGTTGGACCTTGTGTGCAATTGATGATAAAAAAGAAACATAATCCTTTAAAGTCATGTTGGCTCATTGGCTAAACTGTCCAATCAGCGGTCTACTCGCATGAGTATTTTCAACGACTGGTATACGCCCACACCATTCTGTTGTTGGTGTACGCCCACACCAATCCAGCTATTTTTTTTAACAAAAAATCTGCTTTTTAAACTACTTAATTAAAACATTTTGGAAGGAAAACTATTTCACTCATATTGTAATTAATTATAGGTTACATTTAATCGAAATCTGGAAATATTGGACAGTTACTTTAAGTATTATTTAATGAAATGTTTTGCTAATAAATGAAAATCCATTCAAAGTAAAGAAGTGCCAAAAGCTTGTGAAAAGACTAAATGTAGTCCATCCCCATGCCAGCTGTAAAGAGTTAAATAGACCACCCCCCAGGTTAAGAAAATAATACATGTTATAATAACATAACAACCTATGTTAAATGCATGGCTGCATTTAGCTGTGGTGATATATCATGTCAGTGGAACTGATATAAACAAAAATAAATAGAATTTAAGAATGTTTGAAAAATATGGATTATTTCGAGGATATGGTAACTTAAATCATTTGCGAGCTGTGTGTGTGTGTGTGTGTGTGTGTGTGTGTGTGTGTGTGTGTGTGTGTGTGTGTGTGTGTGTGTGTGTGTGTGTGTGTGTGTGTGTGTGTGTGTGTGTGTGTGTGTGTGTGTGTGTGTGTGTATAGACGGGATTTCATTGGATTAAGGTCTATTGTATGCTGATATAACTACCCTCGGGGGCTTTTCATTTTGGGACGATCTAAGGTGTTTTTTGTGCAAATAAAATTATTCCCTTCCCATTGGCATGTGGAATTTTCAAATGAGCTGCTTTCTCTCTATCAAAGAGACGCAGCTCTGTTTTATTGTGTGGCGTATAAGTAGTGGCGTGGTTGCGCATAAGAAGTGGTTTTAAAAGGTAAAGGACTGAATCCTGAAACATCGCATGTGAGTGACCGTTTTTAAAGTGTTGATGGAACATTCTTTTAACCACAACTTCCTATTTTTGTGTATGGTGGCAGTTAGTAGTGAGTTGCCTGCATGTATTCTCCTTGGGATCACTCATACTGTCGTAAATGTAGCCAAGAAGGGAAAGGGGGATACGTAGTCAGCTGTACAACTGAATGCATTCAACTGAAATGTATCTTCCGCCTTTTAACCCAACCCCTCTGAATCAGAGAGGTGTGGGGTGCTGCCTTTAATCGACATCCACGTCTTCGGCGCCCGGAGAACATGGGGTTAACTGCCTTGCTCAGGGGCAGAATGACAGATTTTTACCTTGTCAGCTCGAGGATTCGATCCAGCAACCTTTTGGTATCTCTAACCACTGGGCTACCTAGCCAAGAAGGCATGAAGGGAGAAGTCCCAAATGCCACCTAATTTCCTATGTAGTGCACTACTTTTGACAAGGGTCCAAAGGGCTCTGCTCAAAGTAGTGCACTATATTGCGAATAGGATGCTATTTAGTACACAGCCTATACTTTTAGAAAAAAGGGTTCCAAAGGGGTTCTTCCCCACAGGATAATCCTTTTCTGGTTCCAGGGAACACCCGTTTTTGTTCCTCTGTAGAGAGGGTTCTACATGGAACCCAAAATGGTCTTCAAAGGGTTCTCCTATGGGCACAGCTGAAGAAACCTCTTCTAAGAGTATAGGTTTACCACTAGAATGTAGATCTGGTGGGCAGTAAGGGTTTAGCACAGCACGGTTGTGGAAATAGAGGCCTGGCTGCTTTCATGGCACAGACCCTACAGCTCTTATGTTACGTGCACATGCAGTGCCTTCAGAAAGTATTCATACCCCTTGAACGTATTCCACACTTTTGTTGCGTTACAGCCTGAATTCAACACGGATTTTGTTTTCTCCCCAAATACTGTTCACACACAATACCGCATAATGACAAAGTGAAAGCATGTTTTTAGACATTTGAGCAAATTCAATGAAAATGAAATACAGAAACATCTCGTTTACATAAATATTCCCACCCCTGAGTCAATACTTTGTAGAACAGTGGTTTTCAATTCTGGTCCTGGGGACCCAAAGAGGTGCACATTATAGTTGTTTCCTTAGCGCTACACAGCTTATTCAAATCATCAACTCATCATCAAGCTTTGATGATTTCAATCAGCTGTGTATTGCTAAGGCAGAAACAAAAATGTGCACCTCTTTGGGTTCCCAGGACCAGGGTTGAGAACCACTGTTGTAGAATCACCTTTGGTGGCAACTACATCTTTGAATCGTCTTGGGTATGTCTGTATCAGCTTTGCACATCTGGATTTGGGGACTGTCTCCCATTATTCCTTGCAGATTTTTTCAAGCTCTCTTAAGTTAGATGGGGAGGGGCTGTGAACAGCGATCTTCAAGTCAGTCCACAGATGTTCAACGGGATTAAGTCTGGGCTTTGGCTGGGCCACTCAAGGACTTTCACATTATGTTCTGAAGCCATTCCAGCGTTTCATTGGCTGTGCACTTGGGGTCATTGTCCTATTGGAACATAAATCCACACCCCTCAGGTCATTTGCACTGTGAAGCAGGTTCTCATCAAGGATTTGCATGCATTTGACTCACTTGATTGTTCCTGTCGCTGATACGCATCGCTATATCATTACCCTGCCACCAGCATGTTTCACAGTACGGATGATGTTACATGGGTGATGATGTGTGCCTGGTTTTCTCCTGACATATCGCTTTGCATTCAGGCCAAAAAGTTACATTTTGGTCTCATCAGACCACAGAATCTTTTGCTTAATGATCTGAATCCTTTTTCTCAGGAGTGGCTACCTTCTGGCCACTCTCCCATAAAGCCCAAATTGGTGGCGCTGTAAAGATTGTTGTCCTTCTGGCGGATTCTACCATCTCAGCCAAGGAACTCTGTAGTTATGTCAGAGTGTTCATTGGGTTCTTGATCATCTCCTTGACCAAGGTCCTTCTTGCCCGGGTTGCTCAGTTTGGTTGGACGGCCAGCTCTAGGCAGAGTCTGGGTAGTTCACATTTTTTTCCTTTCCCAATGATGCAGACCACTGTGCTTTTTGAAACTTTCAACACTCCATACATTTTTTTATACCCTTCCCCAGATATACTGTATGCCTCATAATTCTATCTCAGAGATATACGAACAGTTCCTTCATTGCAAAGTTGCTGCTCTGACATGCAACTGTGGGACATTATACTGTAGAAAGGTGTGTGTCTCTCTAAATCATGTCCAAACAATTGAATTGGCCACAGGTGGACTCCAATCAAGTTGTAGTGACATCTCAAGGATGATCAATGGATCAAAAGAAAATATCTAAAAACATGTTTTTTACGTTGTCATTATGGGATATTGTTCGTAGATGGGTGTGAAAAAATATATATTTAATCATTTTTTCCCCTATTCAGGCTGCAACACAACAAAATGTGGAATAAGTCAAAGGGTATGAATACTTTCTGACGGCACTGAACATGTATTGTGGTGATGACATGTGGCTTTCAAGGGCTAGCACTTTCTGACTAAAATGGACCTGTGTGTTAGTCCGTGTGTGTGTGTGTGTGTGTGTGTGTGTGTGTGTGTGTGTGTGTGTGTGTGTGTGTGTGTGTGTGTGTGTGTGTGTGTGTGTGTGTGTGTGTGTGTGTGTGTGTGTGTGTGCGTGCGTGCGTGCGTGTGTGTGTGCGTGTGAGAAAACAGCATATCTATTAGGCTAGTCTTGAAAGCTGACGAGATATCTGTGGAAAGGAGTTTGATGTGCTGATGTGTTGGTGCTCTACCTGGGGCATATGGGAGGATAATCCTGACGGGAATTGATGTGGAGGGGTTTGGTTTGGGTATGATGGAGTTTAAGGTGGAGGAGGAGGGGGCTGGGAATGATGCCTTGGAGCACGGCCGGCGTCAGAACGAATCCGATGGACGGGCATTTGATTTCTATAGGTGGGCCCATTTTTCCCCGGGACCTCCTGTGTGCACGCCTCCTGTGTGCACGCCTCCTGTGTGCACGCCTCCTGTGTGCACGCGCTTGCGTTTTTTAATAAAGACCATAGGCAGCTCGTGAGTTTCAAGTTAGGGGATTCTTTTTATATGTGCATTTTCGTGGAACTGTTTCATTTCAATAATAACGTTTTCGTGTCTCAAAATGATTGTCACGTGGTTAATCACCAGAATCTGAACTAAAATGATTTTTAAAAATCTAAAAGTTCACTCTCAACTAATGCAAGAGCACCAGCCTTTGCTATATGGACACATTGATACACTGTTATCCATTGGCAGCTAAATAAATTAGCGCATAGAACTCAGAGATAGCCTATAGGCCAATGCAGTAGTAGGCCTATAACTTCCATCGTCAACTAAGTAAAATACATTGGCCTAAAGCCGACAAATAGAAACAGTAGAAAATATCCTGATGAAAATGCAGGTTCTTTCAATTGCATTACTCTCTCTACTCAGCCTGTCTGCCTCTCTTCCTATCTGTCTTGACTTTCACTATCACTCGTGAAGTGCAACATTGTATCTGCTCAGCAGGTAGCTGTGCTCATATCAAATGTATTGGTCCACATACACATATCAGGTATGCAATGAAAAAATGTACTAAACTACTAAATGATGGTTATGAAATTAACAAAAACTTGTTTCTCAAAAGTGTAGTAGGTTGTGAACTCTGCAAACAACATTTCCACTCGGAGAATGAGAACGGTATACGACTGTAATACACACATTAACATAAATGAATGTAACCAAATCACGGGGATTAATAATCAGCTAGGTCTATTGTCACGCGGGCTGCTCAAAGTGCTGTCTTCCCAAATAGGCAAAGGCCTATGCACTTAAAAAAATAATAAGCTAATGATCATCTGTGGCTAAGTGAAATTCTCTGCTAAAGTATTTTTTAAGATTTTATTTAGACAGGAGTACTTATATAATTTTGGCAAAACATCCGTTTACTTTAGGGGATGCCAGCATCCAAACGATGCACTGTGCACCCGCCAACTTTCCTGTCTAATTCGCAAGTGGCTGCAGCCAGAGATCTGTATATAATGACGAGATACTCGTATTTTATTTATTTACCCCTTTTATTGCCGATACGGAGCCTCGGCAATATCACGACTGGACTACCGACGTAATCCGCCCGAGGGTTTTTTTCAACAGGCTCCTTCGTCGCGGCGTCCCCTGAATGCCCATCTGCTATCCTGCTAGCCGCGGCCCGCTAGCTGTCTAGAGCTACTCATTTGACCCTATGATCACTCGGCTACGCATGCCTCTCCCTAATGTCAATATGCCTTGTCCATTGCTGTTTTGGTTAGTGATTATTGTCTTATTTCACTGTAGAGCCTCCAGCCCTGCTCAATATGCCTCAGCTAACCCTCTTGTCCCACCTCCCACACATGCGGTGACCTCACCTGGTTTAATTGATGTCTCTAGAGACAATACCTCTCTCATCGTCACTCAATGCCTAGGTTTACCTCAACTGTATTCACATCCTACCATAACTTTGTCTGTACATTATGCATTGAATCTATTCTACCGCGTCCAGAAACCTGCTCCTTTTACTCTCTGTTCCGAATGTACAAGACAACCAGTTCTTATAGCCCTTAGCCGTACCCTTATCCTACTCCTCCTCTGCTCCTCTGTTGACGTAGAGGTTAATCCAGGCCCTGCAGTGCCTTTCTCCACTCCCATTCCCTAGGCCCTCTCATTTGTTGACTTCTGTAACCGAAACAAGTCTCTCACCGTTGCCACTTGCTATACACCACCTTCTGCCCCCAGCTGTGCCCTGGACACCATATGTGAATTGATTGCCCCCATCTATCTTCAGAGCTTGTGCTGTAAGGTGACCTAAACTGGGACAGGCTTAACACCCCGGCCATTTTACAATCTAAGCTTGATGACCTCAATCTCACACATATGATCAATGAACCTACCAGGTACAACCCCAAATCCATAAACACAGGCACCCTCATAGATATCATCCTAACCAACCTGCCCTCCAAATACACCTCTGCTGTCTTCAACCAGGATCTCAGCGATCACTGCCTCATTGCTTGCATCCGTAATGGGTCTGCGGTCAAACGACCACCCCTCATCACTGTCAAACGCTCCCTAAAACACTTCAGCGAGCAGGCCTTTCTAGCCGACTTGGCCCGGATATCCTGGAAGGATATTGACCTCATTCCGTCAGAAGAAGATGCCTGGTTATTCTTTAAAAGTGCTTTCCTCACCATCTTAAATAAGCATGCCCCATTCAAAAAATGTAAAACTAAGAACAAATATAGCCCGTGGTTCACTCCAGACCTGACTGCCCTTGACCAGCACAAAAACATCCTGTGGCTTACTGCACTAGCAACGAATATTCCCCGCGATATGCAACTTTTCAGGGAAGTTAGGAACCAATATTCACAGGCAGTTAGGAAAGCAAAGGCTAGCTTTTTCAAACCGAAATGTGCATCCTGCAGCACAAACTCCAAAAAGTTCTGGGACACTGTAAAGTCCATGGAGAATAAGAGCACCTCCTCCCAGCTGCCCACTGCACTGAGGCTAGGAAACACTGTCACCACCGATAAATCCACAATAATTGAGAATTTCAATAAGCATTTTTCTACGGCTGGCCATGCTTTCCACCTGGCCAACCCTACCCTGGTCAACAGCCCTGCACCCCCCACAGCAACTTGCCCAAGCCTCCCCCATTTCTCCTTCACCCAAATCCAGATAGCTGATGTTCTGAAAGAGCGGCAAAATCTCACTTCATATTCATCGCCAAACCCACTGGCTCCAGATCATCTATAAGTCTTTGCTAGGTAAAGTCCCGCCTTATCTCAGCTCACTGGTTACCATAGCAGCACCCACCCGTAGCACGCGCTCCAGCAGGTATATTTCACTGGTCACCCCCAAAGCCAATTCCTCCTTTGGCCGCCTTTCCTTCCAGTTCTCTGCTGCCAGTGACTGGAATGCAAAAATCACTGAAGCTGGAGACCCATATTCTCCCTCACTAACTTCAAGCACCAGCTGTCAGAGCAGCTCACAGATCACTGCACCTGTACATAGCCCATCTGTAAATAGCCCATCCAACTACCTCATCCCCATACTGTTATTTCTTTGGTGTTGCTCCTTTTCACCCCAGTATCTCTACTTGCATTCATCTTCTGCACATCTATCACTCCAGTGTTGAATTGCTAAATTGTAATTATTTCGCCACTATTGCCTATTTATTGCCTTACCTCCCTTATCTTACCTCATTTGCACACACTGTATATAGACTTTTTTTCTCTATTGTGTTATTGACTGTATGTTTGTTTATTCCATGTGTAACTCTGTGCTGTTGTTTGTGTCGCAGTGGCCTACCCGGCTAAATAAAGGTGAAATAAAAAATAAAAACATATCTCCGCCCTAACAATGTAAGTAGTTGTCCCAAAAGTGGGAATGCAGGCGTCAAGCTTAGGTATGCATGTTATGTCCATAGAAACACATTGGGCTTATTCAGGACAGATGACGGCGAGAGTGAGCACTCTCGCTTTGCCTCTTTCTCTCTGCTGAAATTAGAGAGCGAAACAGCATCGCTCTATCTTACTATATGAACTGCCCATGTATCTGATGCTGTCTGGACAGAAAAAGTATGACAAGCCATTTTCCTTATGTACAGACAGCATCAGATACACACAAAGAGACAGAGGGACTCTGAGATTGATGCGTCTTTCTATCGTCTTTGTCAAATAAATGATCAATATTTTAATCATTTTTGGAGACAGGCAAGGAGGTACGGTAGGGCCCCCTAGGGCCTGCCCATGATGCCGGCCCTGGCTTGGAGTGATGTTGGGTGATAGTGAGTCAGTCGGTATGATGGTAAGAGTCTGTGCTGGGGCTACATGGAAGGTTAGGCATGAAAGGGGTTGACGTGAATGGGGTAGAGTCTGATAGGGTTTGAGGTGGAGGGTGTTGAGGATGAAGGTGGATGAGGTTGAGGATGATGGTGGCTGGTAAGATGGTGAGAGTCAGTGGGTGCCTCATGGCTTCAGTTTGACAGGGCAGTCAGCTTACAGTTGGATCTGTTTCTCATTAAGCCCTCTCCCCATAATCCCTCAGTCCCATTTCAAACCCTATCCACACCTCTCCTCTGTCCTCCCTCCGTCCTCCCTCCTCCGTCCAAAGAATGGCAGCACGCTGTTTGTCAGAAGATGCGCCGCTTCTCTCTCTTTCTATCCCCCCCTCCCCCTCCCTCCCTCCCTCCCGCTTGCTTTTTTTTATCAATGAATGTGCCACTTTTAACACTAAAGACTTAACATCAAATGAGCTTGGAAATCCATTTTCACACTTTGGCTGCCCATTCCGGAGGCTTTGTTTTCAGAAGGCGAAGGGGAACCGGTGAGCTCATAGACATGCAGCTGTCTTTGTTCCACTGCCCTCTAGCCCAGTGTGCCCGGGTGGACCGTACCACAGGGAGACAGAGGGGGAGATAAAACACCCCTCCCCCCACTCCGAAAAGACCTGTTACCTGGCCCCCGAAGATGCCCCCTGGCAATCGCAATTAAATCAGCTAGCGAAGAAATTTCCTCGTAACGTCAATCAAAATAATTTACCCTGGCATGGTGTTTTTTCTTAAAGGCGCACCGTTGCTTTTCTGAGGAGGCCCTGTCCACTTAATTCAAAGCTCTTTATTCAAATCAGGCTGAGGAGGAAGAAGAAGTGCCTGCAACCGGGATTCTTATCCTCCTCTCCTGCCTGCAGTTGTCTTCAAAAATAATGTGAAAGGGAAATAAAGAGAGAGTGAGAGAGATTGAGAGAGAGGTGGGGAGAGAGAGAGAGAGAGAGAGAGAGAGAGAGAGAGAGAGAGACGGAGAGAAAGAGAAAGGAGAGAGAGAAAGAGAGACGCCCGGCGAGGCTGTATGTGTGTCATTTGAATAATACGCTGGACACTTTCAATCTGCCAGAACATAAGAGGAGGGTTTTAAGGCTCAGGGAGTCGGGGTGTGGGGAGGCACAGTGCCCCTGGTCGTCTTGATGGAGAAGCTCACTTAAAAAGAGCTGTGTTGAAGTCACATGGAGGTTAAACTAAAAGTTACAGTAACCAAAGAGGTGGGATGAATTTAAAACAACAGCAAGCAGCACCAGTGTAGAGAAAGAGCGAGAGAGAGAGAGACAGCGAGAGAGTGTGTGCATGCTTGTGTGTGTGCATGCTTGTGTGCGTGTTCACATCATCTCTGACACTGTTGAGAGAGAGAGAGAAACGTGTGTGTTCGTGCCTGCGTGTGTGTGCATGTTCACATCATGTCCATCGATATGGCCCATACATTTTTCACTAACAATCACAGCCATAAAGCTATTATCAACATGCCAAACAGTTATCAAATAACCTCCTTCAGGTCTGAGGAGCTGCTATGTAACTTGACCACTTGATAATTATTACAAAACACCAACCCTGCCAAGCCTCCGATAGCTTCGTGCTGCCCACCGTTCTTCCTCGAGGACATGCTCTCCTCTCCCATTTGCTAGGATTCCTACAGCCTTTTCTTTGTGTATTCAGTTCAAACCTACAGTCAGACTACAGCTATTGTTCTATTATGCTCGCTCCTCATGGCATAAATCATAATACGTCACTCGCCTGTTCACATTCTTTTTATGTTGAATCTTAGTAACCGCAGGGTGCTTCTTGCGGCCTTTGTGTTTCTCTGATAGACAGCTACAGTATTGTTACCTGATTCAGACAAAGGTGGGTTTTCATGTTTTTTTATGTATTGTGTCCTGTGCGTGCGTGCGTGCGGGATTTTTTGTGTTTTTCTTCCTTCTAGTGTACGTAAGAGCTCATTGAAATTGTTGTGTCTGTGTGGGGGAGAGTTCAAATACAGAGAGAGGGAGGGAGAGCAGGGAGAGAGAGAGAAAGAGAGAGAGAGTCATTATAAAATCCCCAGCCAACTTGATATAACCACACGTCGTCACCACTCTGGTTTGCATATTCAACTCCTTGTTTCATAATGTACTCAGATTGTAACGCAAACAGGGTGAGAGATGTGAGTTGCACTTCCAGTTTTCCAACTAGTAACCTATACCGGTGTCCTCAGACCAGGCGGAGCAGATCAGAGAGGAGAGAAAGAAGGAGGAAGCTTTTCTGCCCTAATGGATGAGAACATTCCTGGCTTGTGGGCAAATACCCCAGGGGAAACTTCAAATGATGACCAAAATATTTTTTGGCATGTTAATTAAATGTCAAACCACAATGGTGAATGCAATGCAGTGCAGATGGGATAGTTTCAAAGGAAAGGTACAGTAATCAGATTCGGAAAGCCCAGCCCCAGTCCTTCAATGAGTTTAGCTTTTCCTATAAAGGAGATAATATAGTGGAGGGGAAAGCAAAGCCTAAATTTTTCTTCTCTAGCGAGTCACTATCCAAAAAGATAGATTCATCACTGACATAGAAAACAATGAAATCTGCCGCTTTGAAAACTATTTTTATCTAAATATATACTTAAATACATTTAACTGACCAGGATAATACTTCCAATAAACCAAGATAAAGTACTGCCTGGTGCTTTGATTCCAGCGTCTCTGAACTGAAAACAAAATGGACTCTTCTATAAATCATGATAATGTCTGGCTGGCGAAAGGAAAATAAGAAAAATAAAAAAATGGTTACGCAATGAATCAATAACATATAAAAAGTAGGGCGTTAAAAAGTTAACTCCGTTGTCATTGTCAAAAACAAACCCAACCTCTGCTAAAAGCAGGAGTAGCTTCCGTATTCTGGCAGTAGATCAGTATGTCTTGGTTGGATGCCAGGATGGAGTCAAAGTTAAATGGTGAGTTCCATAGCAGTGAAGCTCGTGAAACTGCAGCCTGCCCTCAGTACTAACAGATAATACCTACTCTGGGGCACCTCTGGCACCAACATCACACAGACCCACAGAGAGAGGTGATTTTACAAAGGTGGACCAATGTTTTACAGGATTCCTCAACCGTTGACTGTACTGTACTCTACTGTGCTGTCCTGTACAGGAAAATGGCCCTCTCATCTCAAGTGGACATAAATCATGCGTTGTTAAATCTGTACTTTAGAATTAGTATCAGAAGACAGAATTAATAATTGATTCATGGTAAATGTTGATTCAATTATTAGACACATGTTGATTCAATTATGATTCAATTTAAAGACTAAGAAGACAGAAGGAAATCTGTCCTTTACCAGACTTCAGGGTGAATCTACAGTCACGTAACATATACTGTATGCAGCTGATCCCAGCCAGGTAGAACTCAAACAGAGAAGAAGAACCCTGGATTTGAATTTAGAATGTGGAACGACAGAGAGAGCAGCGACAGTCCAACGGCCACCCACCAAAAATACGTGGTTCCATTACCCAGGAAACAAAACTGCAACACTCAACAAGATTATGGAGATAACGTTATAAAAGGTCATTTATTTATTATTATCGAAGTCAAAGAGCATCTTGGGTAATTTCCATAGCAGCGTTCCAACTTTGCTATGTTTCAGCTTGGTTACTTATGTTGCACGCTGGCGCACAGAACAAACTGGTCATTCCACGTTGGTACAACGTCCTTTTGTTGACATAACGTGGAACACTGTTGATTCAGCCCAGTGGGGACAGTGGTTGGTGTTCGTCCTTGCATACGCTTAAGCAACACATGTTACTGGTCCTTCGCTGCTCCAGATGAACTCTGAAACGAGGAGCTATGTTTTAACCATGTACAGTGGTTCTCTCAGTTAATAGAAGACGTTTTGGCAGCTGTATTTAGCCTACAAGGGCCGTCATTGCTTTCGCCTGCAAGCCTCTAAAAAAAAATCTATTTAGCATCTTTCAACAGCTTCCTATCTCGTATTGTTTTTCCGGATTCCTCTGGTCCGGTACATACGTTGCTTTCTGCAAGCATGGACAACGGAACGTGTGTAACAATGGTAACAAACATTTAACATGGCAACCTTATAATGTTGCTAGGGGAAATTACCCAAAATACTGATTTATAAAATTGTATTAATGTACAACTTTTCCAAGTTTGAACCATATTCATGTGTTCATATTCCTAAAATGATCTACGTAATGATGTTGAAACTTGGTGGTTTTGTTTTCTGGTTCAGATTTAAAAAAAATCTGAAGCCTTTTCTGGTAGGTGGACTACAAGAGAGGCCTCTAGCATCTGAGTTAACCTCAGAAGGCTTCTAGAATCATGCCTCTATCTGCGTGTGAGAGACCTGGGGTTTGATGTTAGAGGTGGAGTGAAATAAGTAAGGTAATCAATGAAGGGCAATGCGTTCTATGGAAAAGAATGCAGAACATGGTAGGTGTGTGCCACGATGTATTAGCAGAGTGGCACTAACCTTCCAGAGAACTCATGGAACCTCGAGTTGATCATCACACTTTTACCAAGGCTATATTTGCCACTAGAAATGTGTTCATTTGCAGGTAAAAAAAAAAAGTGTTCCTCGTCCACTCGAGTAGCTAGCAGGTTTCCAAGATGGCTACAGTAGTTGCTTTGGTAACCAAACAAACAGACTTGCTAGCTTAGCTAACCAAACCATCAGTCCTCCTACAGTAGCTTGCGGTTTTGAAAATTGAATTCAACAATGCCAATAATGTTTTCAATTTGACTTTTGCTTTCAAAAGCAGCTCAAACATAGACCATGTAAGAATGAACTATAGCCATTGAATTATACCATGCATTATAATAAATTATTCAAACGGTGGTTTGTAATTCCCATTGCTAGAGTCTATCCTGCTCGTTATACAGTTATACAATTGTATATATATATATATATTTAAAAATATATATATTTCACCTTTATTTAACCAGGTAGGCCAGTTGAGAACAAGTTATCATTTACAACTGCCACCTGGCCAATAGAGCAATAAAGCAAAGCAGTGCGACAAAAAACAACAACACAGAGTTACACATGGAATAAACAAACGTACAGTCAATAACACAATAGAAAAAAAATCTATATACAGTGATGGAGTAAGAAGGTAAGGCAATAAATAGGCCATAGTAGCGAAATAAATACAATTTAGCAAATTAACACCGGAGTGGGAGATGATGATGTGCAAGTAGAAATACTGGTGTGCAAAAGAGCAAAAAAAGTAAATAAAAACATTATGGGGATGAGGTAGGTAGTTGGATGGGCTATTTACAGATGGACTATGTACAGCTGCAGCGATCGGGTTAGCTGCTCAGATAGCTGATTCTTAAAGTTAGTGAGGGAGATATAAGTCTCCAACTTCAGCGATTTTTGCAATACTTACCCCCTTTCTGATTTTCTCTATTTTTGCTTTTTTTTTATACGGAATGTTATCAGATCTTCAACCAAAACCTAATATTAGATAAAGGGAAACTGAGTTGACAAATAACAAAGTTATGCAATGCCAATTATCCTGTGTTAAAAAGTAACTGCCCATTTACACTCAATAACTGGTTGTGCGACCTTTAGCTGCAATGACTGCAACCAAATGATTCCTGTGGTTGTTGATCAGTTTCTCACATCACTGTGGAGGAATTTTGGCACACTCTTGCATGCAGAACTACTTTTGAAATTCGCTGTCACTCTCACGCCCTCTCAACCCATATTTCCTCTCTCTCTCTCTCTCTCTCTCTCTCTCTCTCTCTCTCTCTCTCTCTCTCTCTCTCTCTCTCTCTCTCTCTCTCTCTCTCTCTCTCTCTCTCTCTCTCTCTCTCTCTCTCTCTCTCTCTCTCTCTCTCTCTCTCTCTCTCTCTCTCTCTCACACACACTTTCTCTCTCTTTCTCAAGAAAACAAAAACTTTATTTAACAAAAATACTTTTATTGATTGTACAAACTTTTCAAAAAAGTGATGGAAAACAATTAAGAGCTTACTTTGTTACATCATCTCATCATACCCATCTAGTGTGGAGGTTGACAGGACAACAATAACAATATCAGCTGACATTGACAATCATTTTGCGAAAAAAAGAAAAAAAGAAAACTAATTTACTGATACTGTATATACCCATTCTTCCAAAAAAGCTACACTGCGTACAAAACATTAGGAACTCCTTCCTAATATTGAGTTGCACGCTGCACCCCCTTTTGCACTTAGAGTAGCCTCAATTCGTCGAGGAGTGGACTCTACAAAGTGTTGAAAGCATTCCACAGGGATGCTGGCCCATGTTTACTCCAATGCTTCCCACAGTTGTGTCAAGTTGGCTGGATGTCCTTTGGGTGGTGGACCATTCTTGACACACATGGGAAACCTACTACCATACCACGTTCAAAGGCACTTCGATATTTTGTCTTGCCTTCTTTAACCTGTTTCCACCCCTTATTCTACACTGATTAAAGTGGATTTAGCATGGCAACATCAATAAGGGATCCTAGCTTTCACCTGGATTCACCTGCTCAGTCTATGTTCCTAATGGTTTGTACACTCAGTGTATAAATTCAAACAACCGCTTAAATATAAGACATTGAAAGGTTGTGACTATGGTAGATGAAGGAACCAATCTATCTGGTTAGAGTTTATCTGGTCAATACAGTGAGCTCCAAAAGTATTGGGACAGTGACACATGTTTTGTTGTTTTGGCTCAGTACTCCAGCACTTTGGATTTGAAATGTTACAATGGCTATGTTAAAGTGCACACGGTCAGCTTTAATTTAATTTAATTTGAGGTTATTGTCATCCATATTTAGAAATTACAGCACTTTTTGTACATAGTCCTCGATTTTAGGGGACCAAAAGTATGCAGACAAATCCACGTATATATGTAATAATGTATTGCGCCATTTGGGAGTCACTTTTATTGTAAATAAGAATAGAATGTGTTTATTAACACTTCTACATTAATGTGGATGCTACCGTGATTACGGATGATCCTGAATGAATTGTGAATAATGAGGAGTGAGAAAGTTACAGACACCAAAATGACACAAAACCTAATTTACCATGAATATCTATTTGGCACAAAACATTCTAAACACAACCAAAACAAACAGCGTGCTATGAATATGGGACCAATACTTAACTTTTAACTACTTTAAAGACCCAGTATGCAGATATTGCTCCACCATTTCTTGGTTGCAAAAATGTTATTAGTTCTCCTAATTTAGTATAGTGTAGAAATATATTTTCCATAACCAAAAATATTGTGTTTTCAGCTAGTGTACAAACAGAAAGGAATGGGAAGCATAGAAATAGCGCACATAGAAAAGATGTACAGCTTCTTAGGCTTGGTTTCATTGAGAATGACCGACCTATAACACACATTTCTATGTGAATTTGGTCAGGTTGCCCAAAAAGTTACATATTGCAGCTTTAGTAAACATATAAGTGAATTGGTCCCCTAAAATGGGGTGACTATGTACAGAAAGTGCTGTAATTTCTGAACAGTTCACAAGGTATGATGAAAATACCCTCAAATTAAAGCTGACAGTCTGCCCTTTAACTTCAAAGTCATTGTATCATTTCAAAGTGCTGGACTACAGATGTTTACTAAATGTTTCACTGTCCCAATACTTTTGGAGCTCACTGTATGTCAGTGTATTATGTCTGTTGTTTGTAACAGTTTGTAATATGTGAAAATGTGATTGTATTATACATTGTATTTTAATGTTTAAGGACACTTGGAAGATTAGACTAAAAGAGATTCTAATAAAATAAAATAAATCCCTCCCTCCCTCCCTCCCTCCCTCCCTCCCTCCCTCCCTCCCTCCCTCCCTCCCATTTGTTTACTGACATTGATTATGTTGTATGTTAACAACAGCATCAACTTACATTCCTTCTGAAACAGATGACTTATAGGTAGATAGGACCAGGAGTTGCTCCTGAACATATGACCCAATATGACCCAATACTCTGGTCAGGTCACGTGTTCAGGAAAAACTCCTGGCCCTATTTATACAGTTATGAGCCTGTCTGTCTGGATGTATGTGTGTTTGAAGGCCTTCCAATGTGAAAGGCAGAGAGTCCATATCTCCCAGCTCTGTGATAGCTTTCCCTTTCCTATCAAAGACTGGAGGGCAAAGTAGGGAGGACGGAGGAAGGAGAGAGGGTGTGTGTGTTACTGTGTGTGTGTCTGTGTATGTCACAGCGTGTGTGTGTGCGTGTGTGTCATATCACGTCCGAGGCGGGGCCCAGTGAGCCTTGATGCGACAAGAAGGGCAGAGTTGCTCAACCATGTTACTAATTAATGGAGGTTCTAAACACAAGGCCCGGGCTATTAGCATAAAAATAAATCTGATCTATTCTCTTTTTTCTTCCCTCTACAAGGACATAATCAAAAGCATTTAAGGCGTCATGTTGCCCAAATCACACATCAATCTATGGGCCGTTTGGATCTCTACTGCGGGGCAGCCGCGCATTACCAGTAATAACATTTCTGGTGTAATCAGGCATATATATTTCTTATTCCTTCAATCGGCAGCGGCGGCGGAGGGATGGAGTTGTAGCAGCTAATGTATTCAAAGTCAGACCAACTGCCGCTCGCAAAGGGGAAAAAAGAGACTTGGTTGAGTAACCGTAATAATTGGAAAATGATTTTGATAGCCTGAAACAATCTAATATATTACAGAATTTTATTAAAATAATATCAAATCAAATTAACTACTATTCCATAATGAATTAGGTAACAAGGTAGGCAGATATTAATCGCTATCCCCTCCCTTAGGCCAGGGGAGAGAGGGGTGAGGGGGAGGGAGGGAAGGAAGGAGGGAGCAAGGGGAGGAGGAGGGGGGGTTATTAACTTGGCTCTTGCGGCTTGTTGGAAGTAAGAGGAAGGCAGTAAGAAAACTCCTTCAGCAGTTTTATGTCATTTCTTCACTCTTCCCATGGATTATTTTCTTACTGCTTTCTGAGGACCTCACTTTTACTTTTGCCCTCTCTGGCTGCCTGCCTGCCTGTCGATGTGGGTCTACTGTTCTACACTACAAGCTATACTGCTATAGGGAGGTACAGTCTCGCCTACGTCATCCTCAGCCCGGACCTGATTGGCTGTTTTAAGACGAGCCCCCTCGGTTGGTCGGCGTCCCATAATTAGGTTGGCGTGCCATGACTTCATCCAGCGCCCTGCGCCGCGGCTCTCCTTACCATCCTTTCCGGCGCTCTGCGAGGACGCCTATGGGGGCCTTCCAGGCCCTTACATCTGGTCAGTTGGTTTTAATCAGGCCCAGGTCTGGGCCCTTTGAAAGCATAATCAGATGGCTGGCTGAGCCGTGCCAGATATTTAATGTATCAGGCCCATGCCAGCTCCCCTCTCAGCACTGCAAGCCTCTTCTAATTCCAGCATGCCAATCAATTACTGCACACATGGACTGGGCCAACTAAATAACCAGATGCAGCGGAGCACTAGTCAGGGCTATCTGTGTGTGTAGTATAGCTTAATGTTATTCTCCTTCATTATGGCATGATGAGCTTGTGTTTTTACAGAACTTCAAGAGGGTTGGAGGGATTACCTGTTTGGGAAAGGAGAAACCGTACCGGAAAGGGGTAGAAAACCCCTGTTTAGAGTGTATACTGTGACATTCGGGGGGGGGGGGTCTCCGTTGGTTGCACGCACTTGCACGGCGTGCATTACAATTTCTATGGGCCTACTAGTAAAGACATGTCATTTAACGGTAAAATTGTATTTCCTTTTAATGTGGCATGAACACAACCAGCCATCATGTTTTCATCTGATTGTCAAACAAAACACTTCAGAAAGTAGGCTACCTGCGCATCTGATATTTGATGAATGGAACGAGACATCTATTACAAAACACCAAAGCACTCTTCTAGCCTGAATAAATTGATGGTTCTTGTTGACAAATTGACATTTTTTTGTAGAAAGAAAAGTTGGGACACCTGCAAAGGGGGTTAAATGTGGTACTGTCCTGAAAAAAAGGGATGGCCACCCTAACATAATGTCAACTTTCTTGACTAGGCTGCAATGTTCATCGCCATGAAAAAGGTTTAACTTTTGTTTGCATTTAGGGGAGCTCATGTCTCATTCGGGGGTCTGAGCCCCCACTGTAATTCACACTCTGAGGAGAGGGGTGGTGACCCATGTTAGGAGAGGGGTGGTGGCCCCTGTTAGGAGAGGGGTGTTGGCCTCTGTAGGAGAGGGGTGGTGGCCCCTGTTAGGTGAGGGGTAGTGGCCCCTGTAGGAGAGGGGTAGTGGCCCCTGTAGGAGAGGGGTGGTGGCTCCTGTTAGGAGAGGGGTGGTGGCCCCTGTTAGGAGAGGGGTGGTGGCCCCTGTGAGGGGTAGTGGCCCATGTAGGAGAGGGGTGGTGGCCCCTGTAGGAGAGGGGTGGTGGCCCCTGTAGTAGAGGGGTGGTGGCCCCTGTTAGGAGAGGGGTGGTCGCCCCTGTTGGGAGAGGGGTGGTGGCCCCTGTTAGGTGAGGGGTGGTGGCCCCTGTTAGGAGAGGGGTGGTGACCCCTGTTAGGAAAGGGGTGGTGGCCCCTGTTAGGAGAAGTGTGGTGGCCCCTGTAGGAGAGAGATGGTGGAGCCTGTAGTAGAGATATGTAGACCCTTGCGGCCACCAGACATCAACACATCTCCGGGGCTTAAACAGGAAGATAACCCTAACAATGGCAGGACCAATGACTTTCTACTTTAGTGGGCTGCGCAGCGTAGGCTGAAAAAACCCTTATCCCAAACACAGCTAATAGATGTGGCTTAACCTAGTCCAAAGGATAGAGGTTTTGTCAATTTAGGATCACTTTACCAGGATTTGGCTGTGTGGCGTCGTGGATTATCATTGGTGCCCCGTGGCACACCGGGGGTATCTGCCCTCGAAACCCAGGATAATGGGGGTCCTTTCCTAAAGGAGATAAGACTAGCTACTTATCTAAGACATTGCAGGTGCTTGCAAAGTCGATTGCTCGGAAAGACGCACTAGTGGGGATTTCAGCACTGGGAGACGCTCCCAATGAGCAGCCTTTTAAAGATACGTTAGATATGATGGAGAGAGGGAGAGAAGGAGGGAAAGGAAGAGAGAGAGGGGGAGAAAGTGCTACTTTGAGAAGATTACACAAACCCCCCGACGAGGCTTCGTATCTCTCATAGTACTCATGTCAGTAAGAAACACCAGTGCATTCCTACACATCTCCCTCCGACAACAAAGAGAGAAAAATTACTTTCTTGCCACTCAAAGAAAAGCACTCAGTAAGTTTTCCAAGGGACCTCTCCTGTCATAAACCAGGAGTGAGTGAGAGAGAGACAGAAAGAGAGAGAAAGAGAGAGAGAAAGAGAGAGAGAGAATTTGGCCTAATACCAGTGTTGGCACATCCCTCCTACCCTCCTTCTCTCTTCCTCCTTTCTTCCATCTATCCATATGAATGAAGACATGAATCAGGAAGGAAATAGACTTTCCTCCTTGGCAACAGAGAGAGGTAGCACCCCTGACACCTATGATGCCACACTGCCACATTCCCCACCTGACTCCTGCAACACAGTCGAACAGAGTAGAGCAGAGGAGACGGAAACGACCAAAGAGCAAAACAACATTTTTTATTTTTAATTACTAATTATTTCAGAGGCTTTTTTATGGCTTTATTTTAGCGGTGACAGTCAGCGGGGAGAGCGGGATTAGGTTCCTCAGGGAAGAGACAGAGGAGAGATGAGAAAAGAAGCAGGCAGAGGGAGGACAGCTCATTCTGATCCAAGGGGGGCTTTGCAGGCCAGGGGGGTGACAGCTGCACTGTCTTTAGCCCGGATTTGAATTTGAATTCTATCTAACGATGCAGCGCCGCGCGGACTTGGCAGGGCAGTCGGCTAATCTTCCAGACACAAATGCCTGGGCTTTTCTTGTGTGCCCTCACAGAGATTTGAGTAATTAAAGTTAAATTGAAGGAATAAAAAAATATCCTTCTTGTACTGAGGCTGTCTTGCCTAATGCCAACTGTGAATAGTCAGGTTTGTCCTAGAACTCTAATCCCCAATGATATTTCTCCTGAACCGAGCTGCTGCCAAGGTTTCACACAAGCTCTAAAAGACTGTGATAAGGCAAGGCCAGGGCCACGGCTTTCTTTCATCTTACAGCCATCTTTAAGGAAGGAGGAAGAAAAGAAATGAGAGAGGAAGGGAGGGAGGGAGCGAAGGAGAGAGAGGGAGGGAGGGGGAAGTATGTAAAAGTGGAAATGGCCATCTGACGGTCGGCCGGCGAACATCATTCACGTCCAGAAGGAAGGAACGGGAACAGAGGAACAGGTGAGGCAGGTGGGAGGACTCCAGGCTTGCCAGGGGTTTAACATGTTGAGGAATGATGGCTGGAGAGAACAGGACAGGACAGCAGGTGGGGCACCTACCTTCACGTACTATATAACTCTGTACTGTCTGTACTGTCTGTCTGGCCCCCAGCCCAATAAATCTGTACTGTACTGTCTGTCTGTCTGTCTGATTTCCTATCTGTTTGTCTGGCCCCCAGCTACAAAACCCTACAACCTGATCCATACTTCATGTTTATAACCTGGGGTTGGTCTCATGTCTGAGAGTCAGGTACTATTTGCAGCTGTGCTGTTGCTGCTGTCTTGTCTGTCTGCCATATACAGTAAATTCAACACAGGGAGGAGGGACAGACAAACGCTCTCTCGCTCTCTCTCTCATCCCCATGCTCCCTTCCTCGCTCCCCCTCTCACTCCCCTCCCTCCCCCATCTCTCACCACCCTCTCTCTGTCCTCTTTCTAAAAGCGGAAGCCCACATACAGTATGAAACTCTACCTCCCAGAGCCCAGATTTTATCGAGGATCAGAGGATCCAGCAGGGAATCACAGGCGTGAACTGAGTAAATAGAACAAGAATTAACTTCTCCCATGGCCATCTGTGGCATGATAATAGGACTAGAACTGCCAAGAAATTAACCTGTGATTGGAGTAAGGACATGCTGCATTTACTCATGTGGTGGAGACAGGGAGACAGAGAGAGCGAGAGAGAGATCCAGATCCAGCTAACAATTCAAGGTTGAGAGAACGTTTTTGTCATGTTACCCGTAGATTCTATTCTAATGTTTGAGGTCCCGTTTTCCGTTAGTTAGGGGAACATTGTATCTATGTTAGCAAAAAACCTTCTGAGAACCTTTTTAGCATGTTTTGGTGTTAAAGTTAGGAGAACATTCCCTTAATGTCAAGCAGAACCTATTAGGAATGTGGTTACAGTGTTCTCAGAATATACAACACATGTTCTAGACATGTTTCATGAGAATGTTGCAAGACCATTCCCATGTACAGTTAGGGTTAGGAGAGGGTTAGGAGAATACGCCATCACCGTCATATCAAACATACACAGAACATGGTTGCCATGTTCTCAGAATGTAAGATATTCATGTTAATGACGTGTTTCATGGGAACGTTGCAAGAACATTTCTGACTTCTCCTGATGGTCCCAAAGAAACGTGTCTCATTACACATCACACGTTGTTACTGTTGCCTAGTGCATCAAGGCCCTGAATGGTGGACCACTGATCCAATCATAGCTCTTTTTGTCTGTTGGCAAAATGAAGGATACTCACACACAGTGCTTTTAACTTACAGTACATATTTGACACATACTTGCTCATTTATACAGTAACTATTATTCAACATGTCCTCATCTGGGATTTGGACACACAAACTCTTGGTTTATAGCATTCAGATTTCCCTGCTGTGCCATCGTGTCTGTGTCAGTTACCAGTTCACTTGACTATTCTCTAATCATTGATTTGATTGAACTTTTACAACAATTTAAGGGCTATTCTGTATAGTTGTCTAGTATTGGTGGGGCATATTTACCTGTTTCAATGATACTCCTGAATCACCATGAACAATACATCTAGATAGAACGTTCTCTTTGACATGCTCAGGTATCACACCACATACCATGTAGCAAATAGGGAATCACATCAGCGCTCGTCATTGCATTTCTATCTGGAACCTTCCAAATTTGCTGCTGAAACATGGTCCAGGTGGTAGTGTTGGTTCTGGTAGAAACATGGTCCAGGTGGTAGTGTTGGTTCTGACAGAAACATGGTCCAGGTGGTAGTGTTGGTTCTGATAGAAACATGGTCCAGGTGGTAGTGTTGGTTCTGGTAGAAACATGGTCCAGGTGGTAGTGTTGATTCTGATAGAAACATGGTCCAGGTGGTAGTGTTGGTTCTGGTAGAAACATGGTCCAGGTGGTGGTAGTTTTGGTTCTGACAGAAACATGGTCCAGGTGGTAGTGTTGGTTCTGATAGAAACATGGTCCAGGTGGTAGTGTTGGTTCTGGTAGAAACATGGTCCAGGTGGTAGTGTTGATTCTGATAGAAACATGGTCCAGGTGGTAGTGTTGGTTCTGGTAGAAACATGGTCCAGGTGGTGGTAGTTTTGGTTCTGACAGAAACATGGTCCAGGTGGTAGTGTTGGTTCTGATAGAAACATGGTCCAGGTGGTGGTAGTGTTGGTTCTGGTAGAAACATGGTCCAGGTGGTAGTGTTGGTTCTGGTAGAAACATGGTCCAGGTGGTAGTGTTGGTTCTGGTAGAAACATGGTCCAGGTGGTAGTGTTGGTTCTGATAGAAACATGGTCCAGGTGGTAGTGTTGGTTCTGATAGAAACATGGTCCAGGTGGTGGTAGTGTTGGTTCTTGTAGAAACATGGTCCAGGTGGTAGTGTTGGTTCTGGTAGAAACATGGTCCAGGTGGTAGTGTTGGTTCTGGTAGAAACATGGTCCAGGTGGTAGTGTTGGTTCTGGTAGAAACATGGTCCAGGTGGTAGTGTTGGTTCTGGTAGAAACATGGTCCAGGTGGTGGTGTTGGTTCTGGTAGAAACATGGTCCAGGTGGTAGTGTTGGTTCTGACAGAAACATGGTCCAGGTGGTAGTGTTGGTTCTGATAGAAACATGGTCCAGGTGGTAGTGTTGGTTCTGATAGAAACATGGTCCAGGTGGTAGTGTTGGTTCTGATAGAAACATGGTCCAGGTGGTAGTGTTGGTTCTGATAGAAACATGGTCCAGGTGGTAGTGTTGGTTCTGGTAGAAACATGGTCCAGGTGGTAGTGTTGGTTCTGACAGAAACATGGTCCAGGTGGTAGTGTTGGTTCTGGTAGAAACATGGTCCAGGTGGTGGTAGTGTTGGTTCTGGTAGAAACATGGTCCAGGTGGTAGTGTTGGTTCTGATAGAAACATGGTCCAGGTGGTAGTGTTGGTTCTGACAGAAACATGGTCCAGGTGGTAGTGTTGGTTCTGGTAGAAACATGGTCCAGGTGGTGGTAGTGTTGGTTCTGGTAGAAACATGGTCCAGGTGGTAGTGTTGGTTCTGATAGAAACATGGTCCAGGTGGTAGTGTTGGTTCTGGTAGAAACATGGTCCAGGTGGTGGTGTTGGTTCTGGTAGAAACATGGTCCAGGTGGTAGTGTTGGTTCTGACAGAAACATACCCAGAACATTGCGGTCATATTCTTAGAATATCAGAAATGTGTATATTTACAGTAGCATATCTGTACTTTCTCACATTTGCCATTTAAATCTAAAAGTCTAAGTCTTTGGGGGGGGGGGGGGTTGAGTGAAGTGTCTGTCCTCTATCTAAGAGATATAACAAAGCTAGTCATTTATTTAACATATATTTTGCCCCTTATTTCCTTTGGCACAAAACTACATCGATACTTCCATTCCTTTGTATGGATTACCTTTAGTCGAGTCCTGTGACACTTGTAGTGGTCATAATAGTTTGTAGGCCAAACTGTTCTTACACTACAGATGATTTCGTGAGAAGACCAATTTTCAGGATGTCTCATGGTCTGACAAACACCACTGTAGCTCAGCCATCTTCCACCGCCAATGCAGATTTTTTTTAAAAGTAGTAAGAAAATATTTGTAATAAGTAATAATTACGTACGGTAATATATTACTTTTATGCGTAATGGAGTAATATAATGAGGTACTGTTTTCAAATATTGTAATATAATTACTGTTACTTTTTGAAGTATATTACTTTCAGGTGCATATGTACAGCGTGTTATATATATTTATAATATATATTTTTTGAAGTCTTGTCTCATGCTAAGGAAATTCATGCTACAGGCAAACCCAATTCCAATTGGCTATCGTAAAGTCGAAAATCAAAGAAAGATGGCAGCTGTGTTGTTACCCCGCTTAACCTTTTCTTTGTGGAAATGCTCCCATTATTTGCCAGTTAATCGAGGAGAAAGAGAACAACATTTTTGTCAAATGCAAACTCTGCGAAGGCAGCATTGATCTCTTTATCCAGAAACACCACATCAAATTGGAAAACGAATCTAGAGGTCGTGCACGAAGGCACAAAGCTGGTAGCCAAAGTTCCAGAAATGTGTGAAAGAGGAAAAATCTACACACATAACGAACAAAGATGCATAAATAATAGTTCCAAGTGTTCCAACAAGATTTCCATATAAACAATCGGAATGTCTGATAAATGCAATTCAAAATAGCAATAATGACATTAACACCACATTTGCTATGTATTACTGCACCGTTGGGGCTAGGAACGTAAGCATTTCGCTATAACCGTGATAACATCTGTCAAATATTTGCATGCGACCATTAAAATGTTATTTGACATACAGTACAGTCCATTGTGGAAACTATTCAGACCTCTTCACTTTTTCCACATTTTGTTACATTACAGCCTTATTCTAAAATTCATTAAATGCATATTTTTTCTGATCAATCTACACACAATACCCATTCATGACACATTTAAAATAGGTTTTTAGACATTTTAGCAAATTTCAAAACGGAAATACCTTATTTACATGAGTATTCAGACCCTTTGATATGAGACTGAAAATGGAGCTCAGGTGCATCCTGTTTCCATTGATCATCCTTGAGATGTCTCTACAACTTGATTGGAGTCCACTTGGTGGTAAATTCAATTGATTGGACATGATTTGGAAAGGCACACACCTGTCTATATAAGGTCCCACAGTTGACAGTGCATGTCAGAGCAAAAACCACCCCATGAGGTCGAAGGAATTGTCCGTAGAGCTCAGAGACAGGATTCTGACGATGCAAAGATCTGGGGAAGGGTACCAAAACATGCAGCTTTGAAGGTCCCCAAGAACACAGTGGCCTCCATCATTCTTAAATGGAAGACGTTTGGAACCAACAAGATTCTTCATAGAGCTGGCTGCCGTCCAAACTGAGCAATCGGGGAGAAGGCCCTCGGTCAGGGAGGTGACCAAGAACCAGATGTTCACTCTGACAGAGCTTCAGAATTCCTCTGTGGAGATGGGAGAACCTTCCAGAAGGACAACCATCTCTGCAGCACTCCACCAATCAGGCCTTTATGGTAGAGTGGCCAGACGAAAACCACTCCTCAGTAAAAGGCACATGACAGCCCGCTTGGAGTTTGCCAAAACTCACTTAAAGAACTCTCAGACCATGAGAAACAAGATTCACTGGTCTGATGAAACCAAGATTGAACTCTTTGGCCTGAATGCCAAGCGTCACGTCTGAAGAAAACATGGCACCATCCCTACGGTGAAGCATGGTGGTGGCAGCATCATGCTGTGGGGATGTTTTTCAGTTGCAGGGACTGGGAGACTAGTCAGTTTAGAGGGAAAGATGATTGGAGCAAAGTACAGAAATCTCCATGATGATAACCTGCTCCAGAGCGCTCAGGACCTCAGACTGGGGCGAAGGTTCACCTTCCAACAAGACAACAACCCTAAGCACACAGCCAAGACAACGCAGGAGTGGCTTCGGGACAAGTCTCTGAATGTCCTTGAGTGACCTAGCCAGAGCCCGGACTTGAAACCGACCTGAAAATAGCTGTGCAGCAACGCTCCCCATCCAACCTGACAAAGCTTGAGAGGATCTGCAGAGAAGAATGGGAGAAAGTCCCCAAATACAGGTGTGCCAAGCTTGTAGCGTCATACCCAAGAAGACTCGAGGCTGTAATCGCTGCCAAGGGTGCTTCTACAAAGTACTGAGTAAAGGGTCTGAATACTTATGTAAATGTGATACTTCAGTTTAGATTTTTTTTCTTCTGAAAAACAGTTTTTGCTTTGTCGTTATGGGGGCGTTGTGTGTAGATAGGTGAGGGGAAACAACGATTTAATCAATTTTAGAATAAGGCTGTAATGTAACAAAATGTGGAGAAAGTCAAGGGGTCTGAATACTTTCCGAATACACTGTATATTGTTAAGAATGAGAGAGTAGGGTGACTCCCCTAGTGGCTCTCAAACCTAGGCCGCCACTACCAATAACAAACACCCTAACCATTGCGCCAGTAAGGGATGTAGCGTATTCAGAGCATGTGCCTATCGGGCCAGTATAGTTAGTCCCTGTCCAACTGTAAACCCTCCTCCCTAGGCACTTGTGTAGATCGGAAACAACTCGATAGGTGTAAACAATAGAGTAAATGCACTTTGAAGTAAATCTCAGCTCTGTTAAAAGTACACTCAAGAAAATATTTTATTGGTAATATTGATACAGGAGTATCATTAAAACAGGTTAATATGCCCCACCAACATTAGACAACTATACAGAATAGCCCTTCAATTGCTGAAAAAAATAAAACCAATGATGAGAATAATCTGATCAACTGATACATGGCACGGACATGGTGGTGTAACAGGAAGATCAGAGTAAAGGGAACCAAGCGATGGACAGTTCGAATCCCAATTAAGGATATGTTGGATAATAATTAATGTATAAATGAACATGCACAATTTAAATTGGAAATACTGTAGATTGAAAGCACTGTGTCTGAGTATTCCTAACCTTACAAACAAAGAACTACGAATGGACCAGTGGTTCAACAATCAGGGCCTTCACTGGCTCAGTAACAAGACTTGATGTATATTTATTTTCCTTTGTACACAAATGTTCTTGCAACGTTCCCAGGAAACGTGTCTAGAACATTAATGTCTTACATGGCAACCATGTTCTATGTATGTTTGATGGGACATTGATGGAATAATCTCCTAACCCACAGAAAACATGAATGTTCTTGCAACGTTCCCATGAAATGTGTCTAGAACATTAATATCTTAAGTTCTGAGAACATGGTAACCACGTTCTGGGTAGTTTATATTTGAAATTGAGAGAGAGGAAAGAAAGAAAGAAAGAAAGAAAGAGAGAGAGAGAGAGAGAGAGAGAGAGAGAGAGAGAGAGGTGTGTGCGTGCCTGTCTTTTTCTTATTCACTTGTTTTTGTTAGTGCAACCTGCCTTACACTAGAGCTTCTTCCCTGTGCTGGTTTGCAGGCCGACAGCCTGGGGCGTAATACCTCTGAAATTACCGAGGTGCTCTTTTTTGGTAACCAGAGAGATGAGAATGTTGGCGGCCGGGCAACAAGACTCCAATTGTATAACCTCCCTCCCTCCCACATTCCTTAATTTCTCTCACTATCTCTCTCTCTCTTTGTCACACCTTAATTTTCTCGATCTCTCTCTTTCAAATCAAAACGTGTAAACTAAGAGCGGAAAGCTTAATGGCCCTTCCCAACAATGCAGAGAGAAAAATAGAGAAATTATAATAACATAATGAGTAACAATGACTTGGCTATATGCACCGGGTACCAGTACAGAGTCGATGTGCAGGGGTATAAGGTAATTGAGGTAGAAGAACCTTTTCCTTTAACGAGTCCGACACGAAGGATCTTCTGCTTTCTCTGGAACAGGCCCAAATCCCAGTCATTTGCGTGAAAAAGACGGAGATAAAGGGCGAGCGAGTAAACCCCCACTGCCATCCGTTCTATTGGCCAACGTGCAATTGGAAAATAAAATCGATGACCTAAAATCAAGATTATCCTACCAACGGGACAATAAAAACTGTAATATCTTATGTTTCACAGAGTCGTTGCTGAACAACGACACGGATAATATAGAGCTGGCGAGATTTTCCATGCACCGACAGGACAGAGAAGCTACGTCTGGTAAGACAAGGGGCGGGGGTGTGTGTCTATTTGTCAATAACAGCTGGTGCACAATGTCTAATATTAAAGAAGTCTCAAGGTTTTGCTCGCCTGAGGTAGAATACCTTATGATAAGCTGTAGACCACACTCTCTCTCCAAGAGAGTTGTCATCTATATTATTTGTAGCCGTCTATTTACCACCACAAATAGATCCTGGCACTAAGACCGCAATCAACCAACTGTATAAGGCCATAAGCAAACAAGAAAATGCGCTTCCAAAAGAAGCGCTCCTAGGGGCCGGAGACTTTAACGCAGGCAAATTTAACCACCATTTAACCATTCTACCAGCATGTCACATGTGCAACCAGAGGAAAACTCTAGGTCTCCTTTACTCCACACACAGAGGCACATACAAAGCTCTCCCTTGCCTTCCATTTGGCAAATCAGACCATAACTATCCTCCTGATTCCTGCTTACAAGAAAAACTAAAGCAGGAGGTACCAGTGACTCGCTCAATACGGAAGTGGTCAGATGACGCGGATGCTGCGTTACAGGACTGTTTTGCTAGTACAGACTGGAATATGTTCAGGGATTCATCCAATTGCATTGAGGAGTACACCACATCAGTCATCGGCTTCATCAATAAGTACGACGTCGTCCCCACAGTGACCGCACGTACATATCCCAACATGAAGGCATGGATTACAGGCAACATCCGCATCGAGCTAAAGGCTAGAGCTTCCGCTTTCAAGGAGCAGGACACTAATCCGGACACTTATAAGAAATTCCGCTATGCCCTCAGACAATCCATCAAACAAGCAAAGCGTCAATACAGGATTAAGATTGAATCCTACTACACTGGCTCTGATGCTCATCGTATGTGGCAGGGCTTGAAAACCATTACGGACTACAAAGGGAAACCCAGATGCGAGCTGCCCAGTGATGCGAGCCTACCAGATGAGCTAAATGCCTTTTATGCTCGCTTCGAGGCAAGCAACACTGAAGCATGCATGACAGCACCAGCTGTTCTGGACGACTGTTTGATAATGCTCTCGGTAGCATTATTTAAACAGGTCAACATTAACAAAGCCGGGGGGCCAGACGGATTACCAGGAAGTGTATTCAAATAATGTGCGAACCAACTGGCAAGTGTCTTCACTGACATTGTCAACCTCTCCCTGACCGGGTCTGTAATACCTAAATGTTTCAAGCAGACCACGATAGTCCCTGTGCCCAAGGAAGCGAAGGTAACCTGCCTAAATGATCACCGCCCCGTTGCACTCACATCGGTAGCCATTGAGGTGCTTCGAAAGGCTGGTCATGGCTCACATCAACAGCATCCTTCCGGAAACACTAGACCCACTCCAATTCGTATACCGCCCCAACAGATCCAGAGATGATGCAATCTCAATCACACTCCACACTGCCCTTTCCCACCTGGATATAAGGAACACCTATGTGAGAAGGCTGTTCATTGACCACAGCTCAGCGTTCAACACCATAGTGCCCACAAAGCTCATCACTAAGCTAAGGACCCTGGGACTAAACACCTCCTTCTGCAAGTGGATCCTGGACAACCTGACAGGCGGTAAGGGTAGGCAACAACACGTATGTCACGCTGATGTCACGCTGATCCTCAACACTGGGGCTCCTCAGGGGGGTGTACTTAGTCCCTTCCTGTACTCCCTGTTCACCCATGACTGCGTGGCCAAACACGACTCCAACACCATCATTAAGTATACTGATGACACAACAGTGGTAGGCCTGATCACTGACAACAATGAGACAGCCTATAGGGAGGAGGTCAGGGACCTGGCAGTGTGATGCCAGAACAACAACCTCTCCCTCAATGTGATCAAGACCATGGAGCTGATAGTGGACTACAGGAAAAGGCGGGCTGAACAGGTCCCCATTAGCATCAACGAGGCTGTAGTGGAGCGGGTCGAGAGTTTAAAGTTCCTTGGTGTCCACATCACCAACTAACTATTATGGTCCAAACACACCAAGACAGTTGTGAAGAGGGCACGACAACACCTTTTCCCCCTCAGGAGATTGAAAAGATTTGGCATGGGTCCCCAGATCCTCAAAAAGTTATCCAGTTGCACCATCGAGAGCATCCTGACCAGTTGCATCTCCGCCTGGTATGGCAACTGCTCGGCATCTGACCATAAGGCGCTACAGAGGGTAATGCGTACGGCCCAGTACATCATTGGGGCCAAGCCTCCTGCCATCCAGGACCTATATAGTAGGCGGTGTCAGAGGAAAGCCCAAAAAATAGTCAGACTCCAGTCACCCATGTCATAGACTGTTTTCTCTGCTACCGCCAGGCAAGAGGTACCAGAGCCCCAAGTCTAGGTCCAAAAGGCTCCTTAATCTACCCCCAAGCCATAAGACTGCTGAACAATGAATCAAATGGCCACCGGACTATTTACATTGACACCACCCTCAATTGTTTTGTACACTGCTGCTACTCGCTGTTTATTATCTATGCATAGTCACTTCACCCCTGCCTACATGTACAAATTACCTTGACTAACCTGTACTCCTGCACATTGACTCGGTACCCCCTGTATTTAGCCTCGTTATTGTTATTTATTGTGTTATTTATTATTATTTTTTACTTTAGTTTATTTGGTAAATATTTTTTTAACTCTGTCTTGAACTGCACTGTTGGTTAAGGGCTTGTAAGTAAGCATTTCATGTTGTATTTGGCGCATGTGACAAATACAGTTTGATGTGATTTGATTTGAAATATGTCATACAGTATACGCTTTAAATTTTTGTTGCACTAGGCTACCTACCTAAAATACTTGCTTGCCTACCTAATTTCCTTTCATTGGCAACAATAGGCCAGGTAGTTAACATTACCATAATACATCTAGCTACATGTTGACTTCCATCTTCTCAGGCCAGGGGGACAATGTATGAATTTATGGTTGGATCAGAATCCCCGTTATAATCATTGGCCAGTACGGAGAATTAAGTAAAACCACAAGTCCAAATTCCTATCTCCATCCAAGGCTAATTTAGGAAAGGGATGATTTTAGCTAGCTAGCTAGCCACTGGATGACAACACAATGAGATGCAACAATTTTCTTTATTTTTCTGTCAATAATAACATTTGGCTTGTAGTGTGAAGCCAAATCCAAACTGGTTTCCCTTGACCCTTTTTTTTGGTGTGCCAGGACCATTCACAGCTGAGCTCACTCAGTTTAGCTCAATGCTGATTGGCTATTATTATTATTTTTTATTATCAAGGGAAGCCAAATGCTCGCTGTCTTCCCTTGCATTCAATTCTACAGTGGCAGCAATGTCATACTCTTTCTGACCAGACAGCATCAGATAGATACCCGACACATACTGAGACAGCGCTGAAATACTTTCAGCAGCCTCTTGCGAATTGAAGTAAATGTAAATTATTTTGTATGTTTTTTTTCTTAGGTAATTTTTTGGGGAAGCCTGCCTTCCCTTGGCATCCATGAGCACACGCCACTGCCTGGATGGCAAGGAGCTCGGCCGCAGTGATGTACTAGGCCATAAACACTACCCTCTATAGCGCCTTGCGGTCGGATGCCAAAGTTGCCATACCAAGCGGTGATGCAGCAAGTCAAGATGCTCTCAATGGTGCAGCTGTAGAAAGTTTTGAGGATCTGAAGGGCAATGCCAAATGTTTTCAACCTCCAGAGAAGGAAAAGGCATTGTTGTGCCTTCTTCACGACTCTGTTGGTGTGTGTAGATCCTGTTAATATCTTAGTGATGTGGACACAGAGGAACTTGAAGCTCTCGATCTGCTCCACTTCAGCCCCATTGGTGTCGATGGGGGTGTGCTCGTCCCTACGTTTCCTGTAGTCTCAGATCAGCTCCTTTGTCTTGCTGACATTGACGGGGGGGGTTGTTGTCCTGGCACCACACTGCCAGGTCACTGACCTCCTCCCTGTAGGCCGCCTTATCGTCGTTGGTGATCAAGCCAATCACCGTGGTGTCATCAGCAAACTTAATGACTCTCTTTCTCTATCTCTCTCCCTGTGTCCTTCTCCACACCCTCTAACCTCCCTCTGCATCGCCAGGGCCTGTTAAGAGCAGGGCGGGAGGGAGGAAAGGCTGGAGGGATGGAGGGAGGGAGGTAAAGTGTGTTGTGTGGGTAGCGGTTGGGTGGTGAGGCCCAGGGTTTACCTGCTGGGCTGCAGCAGCAGACATTAAGGCAGCCAAGAGGCATCAGGCGCCACTGAAGCCTGACAGTTGCCCACATCAAAGTACAGAGGGAGGGAGGCCACACCTTGATCCAGCCAGTAGGCCCCCCACCCCGCATCTCTCTCTCTCAATTTCTTGTCTCCTCTGTTCAACCCCCTGTCCCCTCACGTATCCCCTCACTCTCTCCTCCTTTCTCTTCTCTCCTCGCGCACCTTGATCCACCCACCCCTCAATTCTCACTCTCTCCTTTTTCCTCTCTTCAACTCTCACTCCTCACGCTATCCCACTCTCTTGTCCTCTCCTGCCGCCACCCCCCTCCACTCCACACATACACCCCATACCTGTCCGGACAGACACACCAGACAGTAGGCCACCCAGCCTCAGTCCCAGCCTTCAAAGACCTGAGAGCCTGAGAGACACGAGACACAAATAAACGTCTAGACGCTATATCTCACTGTGACCTAATGTCTTGGAATCTTTCTTTTTGTTCCATTCTTCTTTTTTTCTCTCTCTCTTTTTCATACCTGCACACTGTGTTGAGTTAAGATGACAGGTCAGGTCCAGGAAGTGGTGGAAGGAGGAAAGAGAGAATACTGTGTGTCTCTAAGAGCAATTAGACACTGGGTGCTTACATGAAGGGATTTGTCACTTCACTCCCAAGCCTCAGTCTCAAAACTTAAAAGATCTGCACTGAGATGGTTTGTGAATATGGGCTCAGGTATGTAAATGAAATGCATACAGACTCACAAAGATCCACTCCTATAGGCTGTAGTCCATTTGGTTAACTAAATGTCCTGATTGCCTTTCAGAGTATAATGATTCCAGATACTCAATGCAGTAATTCCATAGACGAGCAAGCTATTCAACTGTCACACTGCACAGGGACATACAGAAATGGCGAGAGAGAGAGGGAGGCAGCTAGGCTAACAAAGTGTCTATGTGGGCATTTATAGCAGATAAACACTTAATGGCCTCCGCCACGTCATCTGTGTGTTTTATCTCCTTTCCTCAATCAGTCTCTTTATTAGAGCCTCCTCTAACGGTCTGTAAAATCGAACATAGTCAACGTACACTAATACACCATGTGGCCATGAATTACTGGGTGGCGTTCTGCTAGTTATGCTGTGGGACTAAGGCTCTCTCCTATTGATAGGCCCATAGATCATGTCTGCTACAGACAATCACAGATGGGTAATTGGAGCTTTTATGGTTGCAGATTTTATGCAGCTATTTGATATAAATTACCACACAAAGCACTAGCTGACCCAAGTCCTTTTATTCCCACACAGTCTTTGTTGGATTGGACAGGGCCTGTCTGAATAGTTCCTCTTAATAGTGTGAGGACCTCGGAGCCATTGGATCCCAATATTGTTTTTAATACATACCTGCTCCTGTTCTGTCTGAGGGCATTAATTATGTTTAGTACAGCTGGAAGACAAAAAGAGAAAGGAACAATCTCTCTCTCTTTCTCTCTCAGCTCCTCCCGCCACCCAGTGCTGGAAGGTGATTTTAATTGCCATGTGAAAACCACAAAGAAGAGAGAAGGCTCCCAATAAACATACGGAGCCACACCTAATGGGGGAATAGTTTAACCTTGCAGAGGAGAGAGAGAGAGAGAGGCTACCCGCACTGTAATTACAAAAGGAAAGTGTTCTAGTGTTCTGTGGGGGGAATTCCAGCGTAAATGGAATGTGATTTTCCTTTTTACGCACTTTTTACGCATATTGCGACATTGAACTTTAGCATAGGAATAGCATGCTATTCACCCGCTATGGAGGAGGTGTGCCTTTAGATAACACCTTTACGCGCAATGAAACAATGAAGAAGGTCGAGCAACCAGTGGAACAACATCGACTTTATTTTGTCTGATACGAATAACACAATTCTCCATACACTGCAATTTACAAATTGATTAGAGCTAGGTAAATGAGTAAGCCATTTGGATAATGACAATTATTTTAGATCGATTTTATCTTATGATCACCGGAGACTAATGTAAAAACCAGTCAGCCAACTGAAGCATATCAACGTTTTCCATAGTACGGTTCATGAAATGCTGCCCTTTATAACTTGGAAACCCAAATATTCGGCTTCAGCCTTGCTCAAATGACAGTCTAGAGACAAACCTACCGAGTTGATTTATGATTTCTATAACTTTTTAATCATATGCCCAGGCTTTTTTTTGGTACAATTTGTATCATGTTAAGTATTAGCCACTATCGGTAGACACCATCAGTTATACCCACATACATTTATAACTGTCACTTTAGTGTTCGTTTCCTTACATTTTGCATCATTCCATTACATGGTTTATTTACCTTTTTTTCCCTCTGTCACGTTCGTGTGGTTGTTCCTGAGGATCGCTAGCAATAGTGGATCATATTAGGCTAACGTATTACAAGTTTGTAATTTGTAATAATTAGCCTGTTTGAATCATTATGGAATGCAGACCATACATTGCAGTTTAAACCTGGAGCATTTGTCATCACAGTTCCATGATTACTGAGGATTATAGAGTAGATTTATAGGACTAATGTTCAACCCCCTATTGTACACAATTTTCTCACCTTCCAATATTTCATGGTTTGAACAATTGAATATGGCAACTTTCAGGATGAATCAAACCATTGTATTTTTTGTGTGTAAAGGTTCTCCTCACAAATACTTTCCTAACCCTAAATAATATACAACATCACAGTATTTTTAAAATTGACCAAATGGTGCTGAAAAGGAGACGAATATGCCTGTATTTACATGGCTTTCTTTCATTCATCCCTAATATTCTGAACCATTCTCTCCATATATTCTAGTGAGTCTGTCGAGAAAAGTTCAGAATAAAGGTACGTCAAATTTAAAGGGATGGCTTTAGATACATGTCCTGAAAACTCTATTGAATGAAAACTACACAATACATTTTGTTGGCCAGCAAGTGGGAGGGTTGTCAGCAGTTGAATTACATTCATTTAGCAAGCGCAAGGGAACCACGCCTGCAAAGCCTGTTATACATCACACTTGCTGAATAACCTATGGGCTCACTCATGCAATAATCCCTTTCCTTTCTTTCAACCAATAGGCATACATCTAGGGGAGTATTTATGTCAACTCACCCCCTGCTTTTCAGCAACAGTCTTCCAACAACCTTCCACCTCCCCACCACCGCCAACTGAAGGCCCGTCATCGAAACCCTGTTCTCCCAGCGGGGGGGGGGGGGGGGGGGGTTTGATGCCAGCTGCCCATTATAGGGCAACCTGTCATCAGCATCTGGGTCCCAGGAGCATTACTTGGAGACGAGGCCATACCCCAAACTATTTGATAAAACTCCATATTATTATTATTGTCTTGTCATTCAGTTAAGCCTGTACTCGATTGAACTACTGAGAAGTGCATAGGAAAATGCGTGCGTATGAAAGCCGTACATTTCCTAAGTCTGAATCGGGGGGTCTGAGGGATCTGCATGGCTTTATAGTGCTTAGGTGTACAGAGGTGGTGGTAGTGGAGGGAATTGTATTAATCAAGAAAAGGCCTCGATCAATCCATTTACAACAATCAAACCATTGCTAAGGTCACAGCACACTCCACCTGTAAATTTTGGTAACATATTTCACTGTATACTGAAGCGGTTCCCAAACTAGGGGTCACATGGGGTCGCCTGATATGAAAATGGGGTTGCGCGAGAATTTCCAAAATCCCTGAAACTTCTACAGTATATATATGCAAAAATATACATATATATAATATCGTCTTTGTATCTCAAAATCACGGTAATGTGGTTCAACTTAAAAATCGAAATGAAAATGATTAAAATCTAAAAGAAACCATTTTTCCCAGAGTGCCCTTAGAGCATGGTAAAAGGCCGCACTTGAGCGTTGCACTTGAATCATTCCCACGATGAATAGCCAGGCCCGCTACGCTGTGAAACCACACACTATAGCAGAGACTTTGATATTACCAGCCGCAAGTGATATGGTGAGGCAGAGGCACAGAAACTCACATCAATACCTTTGTCAGATAACACCGTTAAATGAAGAATTCATGCTATTGCTAGCAATCAAGAGGAAACTGGAAACAACTCAGAAACTCCCCAGCTTATGCTCTCCAAACGGACGTTAGCTGTGAGGGCTGAGATGCCCACGTAATTACTTTTGTTCGCTATACATGTCGGGGGATGCTATTCACGAGGACATAATGTTCTGTCACATGATTCCCGGGCAGGAAACAGCACAGGGGATGTTCAGTGTGCTGCGTGGCTGTATTGACGAAAAAAACGATTCCGTGGGATCGAATGGTGGGCTTTCGCACAGATGGAGCGCCATCTATGGCGGGACGGCGGGTAGGCGTCTGCACTCTAGATATGAATGTGTCTCCCTCTGCCATATAGACGCATTGTATGATACACCGAGAGCAACTGGCGGCAAAAGAGCTGAGCAGGGAACTCTGAGATATACTGCAGCAGGTAACTTAGATTGTAAACTACATCAAACCACATCGACTGCATGCACTCCTGTTCACAAAACTATGTGGAGATATGGGATCAGAGCGTGACAATGTTCCATTTCATACCGAGGCTTGGTGGTTATCGAGGGGCAGTGTTGGAATGATTTTTCACATTGAGAGAGGTTCGAACTGTTGTCATTCACAATGGATGTAAAAAAAATAAACAGACTTGGTTAATTAACTTTCTGTGTAATGAAAATAAAATGTGTCTCCTTGCCTATTTAACAGAACTATTTGGGAAACTGAACAAACTGAAAGCAAAGCACACAGGGGAAACACAAAAACATTCTACAGATGAGTGACCGAATCAGCGGATTCAGAGAAAATTATTATTATTGGAGAGAGAGTCTTTCAAAAGAGAACCCTACCCCCTTCCCTCGGCTGTGCATGTTTCTAACAGAAAACAGCATCAGTAACTGTCCCACACGAGTGATGACTGCTCACCTCCAACGCTTGAAGAGCACTTTGGGACCTACTTCCCAATCCGTTTGACTGTGATCCTGCCTCAGTTGACAAGCTGGTAAGTGAAATCGAACAGCTGATCCAGCTGGCATGTGACCGAATGCATTCATTAATGCAGCATTCAAAACAACTGGGAACTCGGAAATCTCAGACTTCAGTGTGTTCAATACAACTGGGAACTCAGAAAAAATGTAGCTCCGACTGGGAAAAATCGTTTTAAACTGTCATCCAACTCGCAATTCCAACTTGGGAACTCGGGCCTCTTTCTAGAGCTCTGACTGAGTTCCCAGTTGTCTTGAAAGCATCATAAAACTCATGATACCTTTCGTCAGCTCATATCTGTGTGAAGCTGGATTCAGTGCTTTCGTCTGCATTAAAACCAAATATCGATCCAGGTTGGATGTGACAGCAGAGATGATGTGCGCACTGTCGACCAAGCCCCTGACATGCGTCAAGCACTCCCATCTCATTGATACGTTAAGATACATTATGTCAGACTAATTTTCAATTGACTGTCATAGCCCCACATTAAAAGTATGTGATGGTGAGTTGAGTAGACAATCAGAAATACTGTTAGAATGTTTTTCAATTGACTGCCAGAGCCCCAAATAAAAAAGTAAACATTGGCTGTTAATTACATCATTTTCTTTTACATGGTTGGGGTCGCGATAATTTTCAGATATCAAAATTGGGTCATGGGCCCAAAATGTTTGGGAACCCCTTTCTTACCCACATCGACTAAAGAGAGCGAGATTACAGTCGTCCGGAACAGAGGGTGCTCTCATGCATGGTTCAGTGTTGCTTGCCTAAAAGTGCGCATAAAATACATTTAGCCCATCTGGTAGGCTTGCATCGCTGGGCTACTCACGGGTGTACTTCCCTTTGTAATCCGTGATAGTTTGCAAGCCCTGCCACATCTGTTGAGTGTCAAAGCAGTCCTGTATTGATTTGCCTGTTGGATGAAGTCGTAGCGGGATTTCTTATAAGTGTCCGGATTAGTGTCGCTCTCTTTGAAGCGGCAGCTCTAGACTTTAGCTAAGTGCTGATGTTGCCTGTAATCCATGGCTTCTGGTTGGAGTATGTATGTACAGTCACTGTGGGGACGACATAGTCGATGCACTTATCAATGAAGCCAGTGATGTGGTGAACTCCTCAGTGTTATCAGATGAATACCTGAACATATTCCAGTCTGTGCTCGTGAAAAAGTCCTGTAGCTTAGCATCCGCTTCATCAGACCACTTCTGTATTGAGCGCGTCACTGGTACTTCCTGTTTGAGTTCTTGCTTGTAAGAAGGAAGCAAGAAGAAAAAGTTATGGTCTAATTTGCCAAAAGGAGGGTGAGGAAGGGCCTTGTTTGTGTGTGTGGAGTAAATGTGATCTTGCGCAACTCATCAGTGAAGAGCACATTTTGCCAGTCCTGTCTGGTCCAGCGACGGTGGGTTTGTGCCCATAGTTGACGTTGTTGCCGGTGATGTCTGGTGAGGACCTGCCTTACAACAGGCCTACAAGCCCTCAGTCCAGCCTCTCTCAGCCTATTGCAGACAGTCTGAGCATTGTGCGTTCCTGGGCAGTTGTTGTTGCCATCCTGTACCTGTCCCGCAGGTGTGATGTTCGGATGTACCAATCCTGTGCAGGTGTTGTTACACATGGTCTGCCACTGCAAGGACGATCAGCTGTCCGTCCTGTCTTCCTGTAGCGCTGTCTTAGGCGTCTCACAGTACAGACATTGCAATTTATTGCCCTGGCCACATCTGCAGTCCTCATGCCTCCTTGCAGCATGCCTAAGGCACGTTCACGCAGATGAGCAGGGACCCTGGACATCTTTCTTTTGTTTTTTTTCCAGAGTCAGTAGAAAGGCCTCTTTAGTGTCCTACGTTTTCATAACTGTGACCTTAATTGCCTACCGTCTGTAAGCTGTTAGTGTCTTAACGACCGTTCCACAGGTGCATGTTCATTAATTGTTTATGGTTCATTGAACAAGCATGAGAAACAGTGTTGAAACCTTTTATAATGAAGAGCTGTGAAGTTATTGGGATTTTTACGAATTATCTTTGAGAGACAGGGTCCTGAAAAATGGACGTTTCTTTTTTGCTGAGTTTATGTATGGTCTGCAGCTTATCATAAGTTATTCTAACTGAGCAAAAAAACTTGACACTGCCTTAACATTAGAGATTGGTCACCAGCTGTTGTTAACAAAGAGACACATCCCTCCTCCCTTCATCTTAACCGGGTCTGCCATCCGGTCTTGATGATGCATGGAAAAACCAATGAGACTTAGTTTGGAAACACCTACTCAATTAAATGTTTTACTATTTTCTACATTGTAGAATAATAGTGAAGACATCGAAACTATGAAATAACACATATGGAATCATGTAGTAACCAAAAAAGTGTTAAACAAATCAAAATATATTTTATATTTGAGATTCTTCAAAGTAGCCACCCTTTGCCTTCATGACAGCTTTGCACACTCTTGGCATTCTCTCAACCAGCTTTATGAGATAGTCACCTGGAATGCATTTCAATTAAAAGGTGTGCCATGTTAAAAGTTAATATGTGGAATTTATTTCGTTCTTAATGCATTTGAGCCAAACACAAGTTGTGTTGTGACAAGGTAGGGGGGTATACAGAAGATAGCCATATTTGGTAAAAGATCAAGTCCATATTAAGGCAAGAACAGCTCCAATAAGCAAAGAGAAACGTCAGACCATCATTACCTTAAGACATGAAGATCAGTCAATACAGAAAATTTCAAGAACTTTAAAAGTTTCTTCAAGTGCATTCGCAAAAAACATCAAGCGCTGTGATGAAACTGGCTCTCCTGAGGACCACCACAAGAAAGGAAGACCCAGAGTTACCTCTGCTGCAGAGGATAACTCCTTCAAGACTGTTGGAAAAGCATTCCAGGTGAAGCTGGTTGAGAGAATGCCAAGAGTATGCAAAGCTGTCATGAAGGCGAAGGGTGGCTACTTTGAAGAATCTAAAATCAATTTTGTTTTGTTTAACACTTATTTGGTTACTACACGATTCCATATGTGTATTTCATAGTTTTGATGTCTTCACTATTATTCTACAATGTAGAAAATAGTCCAAATTAAGAAAAATCCTTGAATGAGTAGGTTTGTCCAAACTTTTGACTGGTACTGTATGCCCATGTCCTCTTTCAGCCACGACTCTGAGAATCACAGGATATTACAGTTGTTCAGGTCCTCTTGAAAGGATAGTCTCGAACTGATCTCATCCATTATGTTCTCCAGTAACTGCACATTTGCCAAAAGAACAGAGGGCAATGGTGGTCTATTTGCTCGCCAACATAATCTTGTCAGGATGCCGCGTCACCTGCCTCTCTTTCTCCATGCTTCTTCCTCCGAGTCCCATGAGGGAGTAAGCAGAACGTCCAGAGCTGCCGACTCGTTGAAGTAGATATTCTCGTCCACATCGAGGTCAGTGATCGCTGTTCTGATGATGTCCAGAAGCTGTTTTCGGTCATAGGAAATGATGGCGGAGACATTATGTAAAAAAAAACAAAAAAAACCACACAAAATAGCATAATTGGTCAGGAGCCGTATTCACTGCAGCACCATCTCTACACCGGGTCACAAGCCAGTGGCTACACCACAGTGTTTACCACAGAAGACCCACAACATAACACAGATCTCCCCCTCTCTTCCTCTCTTTGTCCCTGGGATAGAGGGATGACAGACGGGAGCAGCGAGCGAGAGCGCGTGGGCGAGTGAACATGAATTGGTGCGCTGCTGGGACTGGCACTCTCAGGTCTGGGAGAAAATAGGAGGGAAAAAGTATGGGATTAGAAGAAAGGTTGCTGGGTGGATTAGCTGGCCCTTCATAGTGGAAGTACGTTCGTGAATGCAGGGGCGTTCTGCTGATGTGGACTACAGGGAGACAAACTGACACGAGGCAGAAGCATGTTCATTATTGTGACCATAAGCAGTAGGCCTAATTATTTGTTAATAGGATAGGGAAATACAGTCATTGTTTGTGTCTCTATTATTGAGTTGTGTGAAGGTCTAAGGCTATGGTTAGAAAGAGGGAACAATTTGATGATGGCCTTGTGGTTTTGGCTCTCTATGGCGTGTTTAGCAGGAGGGGTGTTGATTTGAGGCCTGGGGAGGCAACAATGATGGTCTGTGTGTGTGTCTGTGTGTGTGTGTGTCTGTGTGTGTCTGAGAAGAAGTGATGATTTGGGGTCTGTAGTGCTCCTGTGGGGAGGCCTGTACTGTGTGGCAGGCTGAGGGTTGGTGTTGGGTGAGGAGGGGGAGACAGACAGACAGACAGACAGAGTGAGGAGGGGCGGGGTGGGGGTCTTGGCTGGCACAGTGCAGGGCTGCAATGTGAGACAGTTATCAGCAGGAGCCATGAGTGTCCCTCTCACCCCAAGAGACCTGGAAGAACAACATGACTGCTGCCCCGCATGGCTACACCCTGGCACACACACCCTGGCACACACACACACACACACACGCACACACACACCCTGGCACACACACACACACCCTGGCACACACACACACACACCCTGGCACGCACACACACACACACACACACACGCACACACACACCCTGACACACACACACACACACCCTGACACACACACACACCCTGACACACACACACACACACACCCTGACACACACACACACCCTGGCACACACACACACACCCTGGCACACACACCCTGGCACACACACACACACCCTGGCACACACACACACACACCCTGGCACGCACACACACACACACACACACACACGCACACACACACCCTGACACACACACACACACACACCCTGGCACGCACACACACACCCTGGCACACACACACACACACACCCTGACACACACACACACCCTGGCACGCACACACACACACACACACGCACACACACACCCTGACACACACACACACACACACACACACACACCCTAACACACACACACACCCCGACACACACACACACCCTGACACACACACACACACACACACACACACACACACACACACACACACACACACACACACACACACACACACACACACACACACACACACACACACACAGCTTTGTTTTAGTGAAATGTCAGGAAATTCTGGAGTGTAAAAATGTTTGACCACAAAAATTCCTATTTTCCCTAACCCCTAACCTATTACTAATCTTAACCACAAGACCCCCTAAACCTAACCCTGATTTCAACACGTTCTCACTAAAATAATATTTGCCAGAAGTCCACTGGCATGCTCTGATAATACAATTATGTGCCTTGTAATAAAATGCAGCTCTGGACAGTTAGCTGACAGTGGTAAGGTGCTGAGTTCCTGACATCTATTACCACTTGTTGTGTGAGTTCAAATCCCCCATGGTGCCCCCAAAATATTTGAAATGTAGATGCTTTTCCCAATACAATACTGCAATAAAAGTAAGGTGCAATCACCACCTTGAAAATGAAGATCAGGGGCTCAATTCAATCCAACCCGCATTGCAGTATTTACACAAAAGCACTTTGTCCAATGGTCAAATTATCTCACAGATTGGTCTTGGGTACTATATAAAAACCTTCAACTACTACCAGGGCGACCCCACTCACAAGGTATGCTTTCACTTTTTGGAATTAGATATGTGTGGGTACGGATGAATATTGTAAATAAAGGACAACAAAACAATATATATATTTCCCTCTTGTGGGATTAGAACTCAGTCATGGTGGTTGGGAAAAATACGAATTGACATGACCACCATTGTCATCTATTTCTTGTTACGATGGATCTAGCTACAAATATAAAAGTATAATCGTCATAACCTACATGTTTTTGTCTTCGTAAAAGCACATAGATGTGTATGAAATGGTAAGCAAAAACTGCCTTACTGCCTTTTGAATTTTCTGTAATATCAATAGTCTAGCCAAGGAAGCATCATGCTAAATAAATAAATATATCGACACACCACTTACAATGACCATTGCCAAATAAGGCACACTGTCACCTGCTTTTAGGGACGCCTTGAGGTGGTACAACCAAGCAGAGAATGTATTTCATACCGAACCCCTCCCTTGCGATGTCACAATTTCAATGGTAGAGTTGAACCGCTAGTGGCAAAAAGAGCTATATTTACTCATGAAAGACCAACATATATAACTTTTGCAACAAACTGTCAAAATTAAGACTAGAATTGACATGTTTCACTATAACTAAGCCTAAAACAAATGGGTTTTGATGAAATACATTTTTTTTCATGAAACTTCATCTTAAAAAATCAGCTGGGACAGCACAGGTGAAACACATCCTGACTAACGAGATGACTCGCCAGCACAGGTGTAACACATCCTGACTAAGGTGAGTCCGGTCATTGTGCCCCTCAGCTAATGTGCTAGCGTGCTAACCAACCTTGAAATGGAGAGAAAAAACAACCTGTAAAACACATGAACACGCACGCACGCACGCACGCACGCACGCACGCACGCACGCACGCACGCACACACACACACACACACACACACACACACACACACACACACACACACACACACACACACACACACACACAGCTCCTCCTCAAGTCCCCCACTCCTCCCCCCTTTTAGTTTGGTGGCATTTTTTCAGGTAAAAGATAAAAGCAGACTTGCAGTTAGGAAATGAGAAGTGTTCCTGACAGACAGCCAGGTTTCATACGGGTCCAAACTCAGGGGCTGACATTTTCATTAGCAACATCCAGAGATGGGCAGTATTTCTGTTACATGTATTTGAAATATGTGTTTTAATTACTTTTGAGTATTTTGTATGTTGTATTACACTGGGCTAAACCACGCTCCAATGTAGTTTGTAACAAAATACTTTTGAAAGCTGTCATTTTGTATTTTCAAAATACTTTTCCATAGCATTTATTTCCAGCTGTTCACAATTTTGTGGGCCTCTTTCACCCTAGATTGGCATCAAAACCTAAATGAATTCAATGTAAATGTATATGTAAAAATGAACTGTAATGTATTACTGTAATGAGCTCCGCCCCAAAACAAGGCTAATAATAATACCCAGTGTGCATTGCAGTTGTTAATTTTCACATTTACGTTTACAATTTGGTCATTTAGCAAACGCTCTTATCCAGAGTGAATTCAACTAAGGTTGATAAACAACAACATATCACAGTCATAGCGAGTAAGACGTTCCTGTAAACGTTACTAAGAATGTTGTTGCTGTGTGGCTGGCTATTTGCAAATGTATTTTGGTGTTTTAAAATACAATCTGCATGTATTTTAATTAAATACAATACAATCTTATTTTTTATTTTGATGCATTGGTCTTTAGAGTATTTTGTACTTGTATTTAGAGTATTTTGTACTTGTATTTAGAGTATTTTGTACTTGTATTTAGAGTATTTTGTACTTGTATTTTGTAATTGTAATTTATGCCCATCCCTGGCAACATCCGCCTTTGAATTAGCTAAGCATTGATGTTGGGCTTTGTGGTTTCACACACAGCATATACTTTGCCTAATCTCCCTAAAGACGCTTGGCAAATCTGAACTGTTTGTGTGCTTCTTTCAGGAATTTCGTCATTACAGCTTTTGTGTTTGTTTGTTTTGATTTTCTCCCTTTTTTTATGTAGGACGGCCTGTCTTTCATCATGATCTGGTCTTATTGGAACCACTGACAGAAAAAGACTGTAGCTTTTTCATTCTCACTATCAGCCACTGGCATGATCCCATAGAAGACAATGCCATCTTGCCATATCTTCTGCCCTGCTTATACTACATCAAATCAATGCCATAACTACACTAACCACAAATCATCAGTAAATGTCCATATAGACTACTTACTCTACTGTATCCTATATTTCTTCAGTGGAATGACAGGCTGTTGGAATGTTGCCACTGAAAGAATGTCTCGAGGAATGTTCTTCTAGTTAGCAGCTTACTGTCCAATGTGCTGACGCATAACATTCCTGAGATTGCAATACTTTCAGGTTTGAGAAAGTACAAAAGAAAATGTAGCTTTCTCCACCCTGACCTACTTTGCGTGTGTGTGTGTGTGTGTGTGTGTGTGTGTGTGTGTGTGTGTGTGTGTGTGTGTGTGTGTGTGTGTGTGTGTGTGTGTGTGTGTGTGTGTGTGTGTGTGTGTGTGTGTGTGTGTGTGTGTGTGTAGTCCCATGGATATCTTATCCACATCACTGCTCCACCCACAGTGCAGTGTAGAAGTACTGGCACTCTCAATAGGACGTTCAGTTTGATTGTGTGTAACTACTGTATGTGCACCTGTCCGCATGAGTGCAGTGTTGTCTCCCTCTCCCTCTCTTTCTCCACCCATAACCCCCTCTCCCATCTAGCCTAACCAACCTTACAGCTAACCTCAACATCTGCAACCCCCTCCTCTCCATCTTTACCGTCTCTTCCCTTCAACTTATTTTTGCTTTCCCCCCAAAATACACCCCCCCCCACCCCGCTCTACCCTGCCGGCTCCCCTTCTCTAACCCCACTTCTCCCCCTCTTACCCCTTTCCCACTCTCCTCTCAAGACCCACCTCCAGACCTTCTTCTTCCCTTACTACAAATCTCTACCCCTTCCTCCACTCTCCAACCCAACCATCCTGTTCCTTCCTTCCCCAAATCTCCCCCTCCTCTCCCTCCCTGTCTCTCCCCTCTGTCCCGTGGTGCTGTGTCCTCTGGCTGCTGTGTCATGTGCTGCTTCCATAGGGGAGGTCCTCTCCACCCAGAAGGTTGTTTTACAGGTAGTTACCCTCCTCATTGTGGATATAAAGCCACTAGATAGACACTGTGATCTGCTGCCTGCCGTTAGCCGCCCGTCCCTGCGCTCAAACACATCATGTGGCCCTTCCTAGGCTTTGAGGGCTGTCGCTACTTGCTACGGACAGAGGTCGTGTCCCAAATGACAACCTATTCCCTATATAGTGCACATCTTTTGACCATTTGGGAGGCATACAGTCTCTCACTGCTGATGGTCCTTACAGCATCTCGACCAGGAGATGATCAGAATGACCAGGTATGGATAAAAACGTGACGTACACAGATATTTATTTCACCTTTTTTTAGCCAGGTAACCAGACTGGAGGGAGAAGATAATACATTTGCTATAGAGGACAGACTGGAGGACCCACTTTTCATCCACTTGACTCCAGATGACCAAATGATGATAGCCAGGTAAGACATTTGGAACAATTCCTTTTTAGAGTAACAACATGAAAAGAGAGCCTGCATATGATTCTCTGGCTGGTTATGTTTTCTCCAAGTATAAATAAATCACTTTTTAATATCTTTTTAACATTTGTAATAGGATTTAGGAGTTATGCTAAACAAGATGATTTGCCACTCAATTCGACACATGTTGTATTTGTAAACTATTATAAAAAAAATATTAATCTCTCTAGATTTATAATATTTTTGACTAGATAAATTGAAAAATGTTCATTCATAGCAGCGTTGTAATTTACATCTGCATAATCTGCTATTTTGATTAATGTGTTTCGGAGCATATGCAGCGGGGATATGGGTACTTTTAACTCTAAACGGATTTAACATGTTGGATTAGCGCAAAGGCAGGAACCTCTTCCAAATTACAAAACATTCTTAATATTTTCTCATTTGCTGAAAATGGATGTACAGGGATCTTTGCGTGTAATACCATGAACATGTGTGTAAAGTTGGAGATGGAACTTGGCCCTGTGCTGCCACAACAAACAGCCCTATCTGACAGCTCACACTTTAATCCCTGATTTTATTCACTAATCATTATTCAAATTAAATTTCTGGAGGGAAAAACAAAGATATGTTAAAAATCGGTTTAGAGTAAGAGAGTAAACTACCGGAAAATAAATAGCCTATTCAAACAGCAACATCTAACATACCTTAGGCTACATATTCAACCAATGATGGACATACACTATATATACAAAAGTATGTGGACACCCCTGCTGACAGGTGTATAAAATCGAGGACACCGCCATGCAATCTCCATAGACAAACATTGTAGAATGACCTTAATAAAGAGCTCAGTGACTTTCAATGTGAGATTGTCATAGGATGCCACCTTTCCAACAAGTCAGTTCATCAAATTTCAGCCCTGCTAGAGGTGCCCCGGTTAACTATAAGTGCTGTTAATGTGAAGTGGAAATGTCTAGGAGCTACAAGGGATCAGCCGTGAAGTAGGTCCTTGGTTGCAAACCTTCACTGACGAGTTCCAAAATGCCTCTGGAAGCAATGTCAGCACAAGAACGGTTCGTTGGGAGCTTCATTAAAATGGATTTCCATGGCCGTGCAGCCGCACACAAACCTAAGATCACCATGTGCAATGCCAAGCGTCGGCTGGAGTGGTGTAAATGCATTGGACTCTGGAGCAGTGGAAACGCGTTCTCTGGAGTGATGAATTACGCTTCACCATCTGTCAGTCCGGATGCCAGGAGAATGCTACTGTACCTGTCCCAATGCATAGTGCCAACTGTAAAGTTGTGATGGTCTGGGGTCGTTTTTCATGGGGGCTAGGCCCCTTAGTTCCAGTGAAGGGAAATCAACACTACAGCATACAATGACATTCTAGACGATACTGTGCTTCCAACTTTGTGGCAACAGTTTGGGGAAGGGCCTTTCCTGTTTCAGCATGACAATGCACCTGTGCAGAAAGTGAGGTTCATACAGAAATGGTTTGTTGAGATTGGTGTGGAAGAACTTGACGGGCCTGCACAGAGCCCTGACCTCAACCCCATCGAATATCTTTGGCCTAATCGCCCAAAATCAGTGCCCGACCTCACTAATGCTTTTGTGGCTGAATGGAAGCAAGTCCCCGCAGCAATGTTCCAACATTTAGTGCAAAGCCTTCCCAGAAGAGTGGAGGCTGTTATAACAGCAAAGGGGATCAACTCCATATTAATGCCCATGATTTTGGAATGAGATATTCCACGAGCATACTTTTGTCCACATACTTTTATCCATGTAGCGTATGTCTGTATTTTCAGTATGTTGGTGTGTGCACGTCACGCACATGCTCTACTCTCGCTCGCTCTCCGTGCATGCGTATGTGGGAATGTGCACATTCATATTTAACATACAGTTAATCCCACTGACCCCCAAAAAATTGCTCCTTAAAGATGTGGAGGAAACAACACAACAGCCAGCACACCCTCCGGTCTGATCGTGATTGAACAGGTCTTTAGATTAAGTCAACTTGACCAACCTGGGTTCATAAATACAGCCAACAACTCTCTTTCTCTCCCTTTTCTCCTTTGGTCAGTGGATTTACTGTGGTAGGAGTAATAACTGTCAGGGCAAATGCCTGGTAAAGTGCCGGACAAGGGACCAGCGGAGGGGGAGTATTTATCACGGTATTGACTTTGTGACTGCGGTGTCGTGAACTCTTTTGTCATAAACTGGAGCACTCAGAGCGAGCGCAGGCGATCAATACGAGGAAAACTGCTGTCAGGTCCTCTCCCAGGGAGCATTGCTTTTGTTACAGCCACTTAGGGGTCTGATAAATGCCCCCGCCGCAGAGAGAAAGGGGAGGAGAGGAATCGAGAGGCAGAGAGAGGAACCCCAATTCCTACACCTACCACCCCCCCATGCAATTCACACACACACACGTACAAACACACACGCACACGCACACGTACACGCACACGCACACACACAGGGGTCCTTGCTCTGAAGGTAGTGAGTACAGACACAGAGATTTCTATGAATTTCCTTAACAAAGCAATTCTTATAGTGCTAGAGAGCGTTTGGATTGTCATATTTCTGCTGTACTTGAGGCTATTTATAGCTCTTTTTTCTCACATTGTGTTTTGCCTTTCTTGGATTGAACCCTACCGGACCTTTCCACTGTGTTTAAAAAAATATTTTCGTCGAATGATATCCTACAAAATATTTCAATTCATAAAACTCGGTAAAAACATCTAAAAATGCTCCACGGTGAACGCTGGGAACCTTGGTCAGGATGTGAAAAGGCACGGAACAAAACACAAAATAGAGGACTTTTCTATTCTATAGCATCGCAGTGGTAGTGGATAACAAATGAGTACGTAGCGCTGGATTCAAGGAAAGTGTGTGGAGTACAATGGATCCCAGGAGCAGTGCTGAGCTCTTCTCTAACCTACTGTGTCTCTCAATTCTTTTTACAAAAAGTCACACCTACGGTGCATTCGGAAAGTATTCCGACCCCTTGACCTTTTCCACATTTTGTTACTTTATAGCCTTACTCTAAAATGTATGAAATAGTCCCCCCCCCCCCCCCATCAATCTACACACAATACCCAATAACGACAAAGCAAAAACAGATTTTTAGACATTGTTGCACATTTATTAAATATCAATAGCCACAATATGACATTTACATAAGTATTCAGAGCCATTACTCAGTACTTTGTTGAAGCACCTTTTGCAGCGATTACAGCCTTGAATCTTCTTGGGTATGACGCTACATGCTTGGCACACCTGTATTTGCATAGTTTCTCCCATTCCTCTCTGCAGATCCTCTCAAGCTCTGTCAGGTTGGATGGGGAGCGTTGCTGCACAGCTATTTTCAGGTCTCTCCAGAGTTCGATCGGGTTTAACTCCAGCCTCTGGCTGGGCCACTCAAGGACATTCACAGAATTGTCCCGAAGCCACTCCTGCGTTGTCTTCGCTGTGTGCTTAGGGTCGTTGTTCTGTTGGAAGGTGAACCTTCGCCCCAGTCTGAAGTCCTGAGCGCTCTGGAGCAGGTTTTCATCAAGGAGCTCATTGTATTTTGCTCCGTTCATCCTCGATCCTGACTAGTCTCCCAGTCCACGCCACTAAAAAACCTCCCCACAGCATGATGATGCTGCTACCACCATACTTTACCGTAGGGAATGGTGTCAGGTTTCCTTCAGATGTGATACTTGGCATTCAGGCCAAAGAGTTCAATCATGGTTTCATCAAACAAGAGAGTCTTGTTTCTCATGGTCTGAGAGCCTTTTGGCAAACTTCAAGCGGGCTGTCATGTGACTTTTATGGAGGAGTGGCTTCCGTCTGGCCACTCTACCATAAAGGCCTGATTGGTGGAGTGCTGCAAAGATGGTTGTCCTTCTGGAAGATTATCCCATCTCCACAGAGGAACTCTAGAGCTCTGTCAGAGTGACCATCAGTTTCTTGGTCACCTCCTGATCAAGGCCCTTCTCCCCCGATTGCTCAGTTTGGCGAGCCGGCCAGCTTTAGGAGGAGTCTTGGTGGTTCCCAACTTCTTCCATTTAAGAATGATGGAGGCCACTGTGTTCTTGTGAACCTTCAATGCTGCATGTCTTGGTACCCTTCCCCAGATCTGTGCCTTGACACAATCCTTATTGACTCAAGACATTTCAGTTTTCATTTTTTACTAATTTGTGAAAAAGCCTAAAAACATAATTCCCCTTTGACATTATCGAGTATTGTGTGTGAGTTACACAAAATCTCAATTTCATTCATATTAAATTGTTGAAAAAGGCAAGGGTTGTGAATACTTTCTGAACGCACACCAACCTACAGTATTGTACACTCTAAATAAATGCTGGGTTATTAAAAATAAACCAGCGCTGGGACAAACGGAGTATTTTTTACCCAGCCAATTCGATCCCTTATTTGGGTTATTGAGCCATGATGAGAAGGCTGGACGTGTGGCTTAGTATGGGCGTGGCTTTCAGATAGTTATTTTTCACCACGTGTGAGAGTAAATGTCATTACGGTTCATCTGTTCTGTTGTATTGTGAGGTTGCGTGCTGACATTTTTGTAACTTAATCATTCTTCCACTAGAGCCTGCATGTATGCCGATATTGGGATAGTTAACAGTTGGTTATGATATTTACATAGTAATGTTATTAATTGTATATTAAAAGATGTACTGAATGTTAAATTAACCCACACCAAAGGAATGGACTATTGGGGGCTTGGCTTTCAGATAGTTATTTTTGGCCAGCCGTGACAGTAGATGTCTTCCATATACACTGCAAATTCAGTGTCCTTCAATTGTTTTGGACTTCACAAAATAAAAAGTAGTAAGTATCCAAACATTGGGCAATGCATAGGCACTTATTAATGAACTCATACTCTTGTGTACGCCTTATTAAAACTACAAAAGTGTCAGTACTCAAACTTTACATGTGTTGACAATGCAACAACACAGATTAATCGGAATGGCATTTACTCTCACAGGTGGCCAAAAATAACTAGCTGAAAGCCATGCCCCTACTAAGCCACGCCTCCAATCTTCAGATCTGAGTCAGTGGATCATAGCTCAATAATCCAGCACCCACAATCCAACTTAAAGAAAACAACACACACACACACACACACACACACTCTAAACAGACAGTGCAGCCATGGTTGGATGATATCGAGACAGAAGCCTTGACCATGACCCCCTGTGACCCTGTGACTCTGTCTGACATCACATGGGTCAAGAGTCAGGGGGTAGTTGACTCCCAGGGGGAGTCTGGGCCCTGGGGAAGGAACCAGGGTTAACATAACTTCTGACCTCTAACCTCTGGCTGTCAGGGGGCTTTGGAATGCTAGGATTAACGGCTGTGTGGAGGAGAGGTTAGTACAGGACCTCTACATCTCTGTGTCTCTTTTCTTTTCGCTCTGTCTCACGCCCGTCTTTTTTATCACTATCACCTTTCTCCCAGTTTCACTATTTCTCTGTCCATCTGACTCTTCTCTTTTCAATCTCTCTCTCTGGTCTCTGTCTCACCATGTTGCAGTAAAATAAACTCTAGAACAGAAAGACTACACCTCTCTGTCATCTCCCCCCTTGGGACATAGGTTAAAGTAGGGCAGAGAAGGTGAATGGATGTACTGTATGGATGGCCAGACTTTGTGTGTGTGTGTGTGTGTGTGTGTGTGTGTGTGTGTGAGAGAGAGTGACTGTGTGTGTGTGAGTGACTGTGTGTGTGTGTGTGTTAACATGAGGTTGGATGCTCCAACAGGCAGAAAGAGGGACAGATGATGATAGATCAGTGCTGACCTGTGAATGAAGCGGGAGATAAGGAAAGAGGAGGGAGATAAGGAAAGAGGAGGGAGAGGGGTTTGAGCTGGGGGGCCAGCTGTAGGGATCAGGCACACTGATTCATGTCACACAGCCTCCCTCCTCTGGGAGTCCTGGGTACTAATGACATAATGTTCACTGTGAGGTCAGAGGGTGTTCAGGTCTGCAGGGTTCTGTGTGTGTCTGGGGTTATGTATTTGGAGACCTTTGGAGACATTAAGCTGCAAACAGCAACGCTTAAAATAGAAAGACTGATAATGAACTTTATAATATCTCTTGCTTAAACGTGACTGAAATAAAGAAGGAAAAAAATGTAATGGAAGAATAAACTCCTACAGTATGAGAACAAATTCATTCACTACTGACAAAATGGTCTCTCCGCCATCCTTTGGTGACCATCCACTACGATGTCATGTTTGACAGATTCAGAAGCAGCTGGGTTGAGGGTGAGAGGGTTCCAGACTGGTCTAGGATCAGCTAGTGTAAGGGCTGTTGTCCTCCTCCTCCTCAGATGAGGAGAGGAGAGAAGGATCAGTGGACCAATACGCAGCAGTAGGGAAATAAGCCATCTCTTTATTTGAATACGACGGCAACACGAAAACAAAACACTTACAAAATTACAAAACAAGAAAACGACGTAGACGAAAACCTGAACATGAACTTACATAACTAAACGTAGAACTCACGGACAGGAACAGACTACATCAAAACGAACGAACAGCCAAACAGTCCCGTATGGTACAGACATGGACGAAACAGGAGACAATCACCCACAAACAAACAGTGAGAACACCCTACCTAAATATGACTCTCAATTAGAGGAAAACACAAAACACCTGCCTCTAATTAAGAGCCATACCAGGCAACCCAAAACCAACATAGAAACAGAAAACATAGACTGCCCACCCAAAACTCACGCCCTGACCATCATACACATACAAAAACAACAGAAAACAGGTCAGGAACGTGACAGCTAGTCCAGTCAGAGATGCTATAGAAGCTTTCAGGTGTTAACCCTAAGCTACAAATCAGCTGGGAGAAGCAGGGAAAAGCAGCCTGGACATCATCCATCACACAGCTACTCTGTTCTAGGTGACTGTACAACTCCTAGAATCCTTATAATTCCTAGAATCTCATACAGCACCCTCTCTTTCATTCTCTCTCCATCCTTCTCTCTCTCTCTCTCTCTCTGTTTCTCCCTCTCCATGTCTCTCTCTCAATTGAAAATATATGATGTGGTAAATTGTGTTGTGAAGTATGTTTATGCTCACTGTAATTGCAATTAACCAGCTAGGAGCAAGGTACGTTTAGGTCAGCACCTAAACATTTCAACAGCACACTTTCAAACCCTTTTTTCTCTCATTTGAACAAACAGACATTTGATTTTGTTTAATTAGACTTTGGCAAAATGAAAAATTTAGCTTGACCCTAAATCAAACAAAGAAGAAATATGATGTTTGAGAAAGTAGTACCAGTGCTTTATTACAAACGTTTTATTTCCAGGTGTAACATGAGAAATTACACTGTCTCTCCAATTAGAGGGGTGCCACTGTTACAGGAGTTGGAGGGTGTTAAAGAGTCAAGTCATTTACTGCTACAGAGCCAATTGAAAACAGCCCGTCTGCTGTTCGTATTGACAGATTGGAATGTGCAAATATCAGGAATAATACTTTGAGTCCCTAAATAATGAATTTCTTCGACGGGAATTTTAAAAACTGGATGTGTGAAAATAAACGGAGAGAGGGAAGGTAACGATATTGATGGCATGAATGGTATTTTTACATTCCATCTTTTATGATCAGAAGGCCACTATTTTTATCCGCTGCAAAAAATGTTAAACAACTACTTTAATGAACACTGGTATGAAAGTTTAACTTCTTCCGGTACATTCTTGGAACAGGTGTTTCCCCATTGTTATACCTCACCTTACACCAATCTGTGACAGAGCGACTTTAACTATGACTTTAATAGAGAACCCTTTAACAATGAGCAGAAGCTATAAGCACTGTGTTTTCAGTGCACTGCCTCTGCTGGTAGAAAGTCTCCTAAATAAAAAAATACTAGCTCCCAAAAATTGTATTATAAACTCATCAAAAATACAAAAGTCTCTCAGTGTCAACTGCGATTATTTTCAGCAAACTTAACGTGTGTAAATATTTGTACGAACATAACAAGATTCAACAACTGAGACATAAACTGAACAAGTTCCACAGACATGTGACTAACAGAAACGGAATAATGTGTCCCTGAACAAAGGGGGGGGTCAACATCAAAGTAACAGTCGGTACCTGGTGTGGCCACCAGCTGCATTAAGTACTGCAGTGCATCTCCTTCTCATGGACTGCACCAGATTTGCCAGTACTTGCTGTGAGATGTTACCCCACTCTTCCACCAAGGCACCTGCAAGTTCCCTGACATTTCTGGGGGGAATGGACCTAGCCCTCACCCTCCGATCCAACAGGTCCCAGACGTGCTCGATGGGATTGAGATCCGGGCGCTTCGCTGGCCATGGCAAAACACTGACATTCCTGTCTTGCAGGAAATCACGCACAGAACGAGCAGTATGGCTGGTGGCATTATCATGCTGGAAGGTCATGTCAGGATGAGCCTACAGGAAGGGTACCACATGAGGGAGGAGGATGTCTTCCCTGTAACAAGCTCAGTCCGATGATGCCTTGACACACCGTCCCAGACCATGACGGACCCTCCACCTCCAAATCGATCCCACTCCAGAGTACAGGCCTCGGTGTAAGGCTCATTCCTTCGATGATGAACGCGAATCTGACCATCACCCCTGGTGAGACAAAACCGTGACTCGTCAGTGAAGAGCACTTTTTGCCAGTCCTGTCTCGTCCAGCGACGGTGGGTTTGATGTCTGGTGAGGACCTGCCTTACAACAGGCCTACAAGCCCTCAGTCCAGCCTCTCTCAGCCTATTGCGGACAGTCTGAGCACAGATGGAGGGATTGTGCGTTCCTGGTGTAACTCGGGCAGTTGTTGTTGCCATCCTGTACCTGTCCCGCAGGTGTGATGTTCGATGTACCGATCCTGTGCAGGTGTTACACGTGGTCTGCCACTGTGAAGACGATCAGCTGTCCGTCCTGTCTCCCTGTAGCGCCGTCTTAGGCGTCTCACAGTACGGACATTGCAATTTATTGCCCTGGCCACATCTGCAGTCCTCATGCCTCCTTGCAGCATGCCTAAGGCACGTTCACGCAGATGAGCAGGGTACCTGGGCATCTTTCTTTTGGTGTTTTTAAGAGTCAGTAGAAAGGCCTCTTTAGTGTCTTAAGTTTTCATAACTGTGACCTTAATTGCCTACCGTCTGTAAGCTGTTAGTGTCTTAACGACCGTTCCACAGGTGCATGTTCGTTAATTGTTTATGGTTCATTGAACAAGCATGGGAAACAGTGTTTAAACCCTTTACAATGGAGATCTGTGAAGTTATTTGGATTTTTACGAATTATCTTTGAGAGACAGGGTCTTGAGAAAGGGACGTTTCTTTTTTTGCTGAGTTTATGTGTGAGGCATGTTCTCAATATAGCAAGATACAGCCCAGGCCTACCGTTGACTCTACATTAATAACTGAAATACGTTTGGAGGAGCATGTCTTTGGTAACCGTATGAGAGGCTCTCTTTGTGGACGGTAATGGATACTTGAACAAGCAAAAATAAATGATGCAGGTAGGCATATGTGTGTATGTTTAGGACAGTGGTCACCAACTTTTTTTGAGTCGAGGCCACTGTCTGAGTCAAAATTGCAAGCCGAGATCTAACATATGTATACTTTTTTACGTGAAAAACGTAAGCTTATGCAACATTAACCTATTATAAACAGTACCGTAGTAATGAGGTGTGTGCAGTCACTTTTATGCTTGTTTATAAGGACACACCTCAAATATTGTCACCCCTGCCCCTTAGAACAAGTGAACTGATGTTAGAGGAGTAAATTGATGAACCTGGTGCAAGGGGGGGAAAATTCCAGAGCAACAGTTTTTACATGCTGAAATTGCAGACTAAGGTGTTTAGCACCAGCAAAAAAAGAGCCTTCATTGCCTTCTATATATCTCTCTCTCTCTCTTTCTCCCTCTCCATCTCTACCGCCCCTCTCTCTCTATCTGGGCCATTGTAGTGTGTTTGACTGGTGTATTGTAGTGTTGTGGCGCTGTGCGCCCCTGTTCCAGGGGTCAAGGTATTATGGAGGCTGGAAGGCAGAGCCTCATGTTCCCTCTCTATTGTTCTCTCTAGAGGTGGTGGGGGAACACTGCTTTGATGAAAAGGTGACAGATACATTCATGTAGTAGTGCAAAACCTGTGCTCACTCTCTTGCTCACACTGGAAACACACACACACACACACACACACACACACACACACACACACACACACACACACACACACACACACACACACACACACACACACACACACACACACACACACACACACACACACACACACACACACACACACACACACACACACACACAGGGTCTCACCTTGAGTTGATGGAACTCAGTTGCAGAGGCGTCATGCCCAAAGAGGGCACAAGGGCACGTGCCCCCTTAGATTTTTTCAAATGTTGTTTTTTCAAATGTCAAATGAATTACCCAATTTAATTTTTAAGCCCACATTTTAGCATAATTATTTATAAAAGATCTGTCAGTGGTATTTTGTGGAGGAGACACACTGACTGGACCATGCAAAGAGTACCCCATATACTGTGTGTAGATAGTACTGTCAGTGGTGGAGAAGAGAGAGTGTTGAGTGATACAAACAGTGTTTGATTTGATTTTAGCTGCCGGTGATGGGCAGGACTCGCAGGAGGTATGTTAGTAAATTCATTTGATCAAGCTATGTAGCCAAATGATTCATCCTTGATGAATAAATAAAACAAAAATGTTTTGTTGTTTCTCTCTAATACTAGCCACCTAGCAATGCTATTAAGTTTCCTTTAGCTAGCCAGCTACATACCTAGCTACCAAGCCTCTTCAGGCTATTAATCAACGTAGAGTAGCTTGTCTAAGTATCGTAGCTGGCATGCCTGCTGGAAAGTTTGCTAGACTTGCTAGAAAATACAAAAATGTCTATATTTGGCAGTACACCCAGAACATTATTTTGAGAACCGAAAGGTATCTCAGTTTCAAGGTCCCAGCTTTGGAGAGAAGAAGCCTCGTGAGGTATTGGTCAGTCACGTGCAGGAACTAAAGTTAATGATGAATAATGAAAATCATGCAAATATAGCTTGTCTGTGTAAGCAGTATATAAGAGAACTAATGGGACTGCCCTGGGGGAGCTCCTGTCCGAGTTGGTTGGAACTTCTTCAGCGCACTGATAATAAAGGATGATTCCTTTAATATTGACTTCAGGTGTCCCTGGTGATAATTTCCATGACATGGTGTTGAATTTCCACAACAAGCTGTTGCAGGCCAGCCCCCCTCTATCCTCATGTATTTAGTGCCCCCTCTAAAATAATGTGTGCATGACACCCCCTTTCAATTGTATAGTGCAGGTGATGTGAGCATCTCTATAGTGGAAATAGAATAACTTGAGACGGAACATTGATTTGAGTTCCTGCCTCCCCACTGTGATTGAAGGACAGTGAACTACTGCACTCCTTGATTGACACTGTGTTCAACTTGTGTTTGTCTTCTTAAAAAAGGCTGCAGCCTGCTTCATTTCCACACAAAATGTAGGAAGTACTTGTTGCACATGCACCACGAATTAGGGTAAGCAGATCTTCAACTAACCTGTAGAATAATTGTTTTTGTCTCTATTTTGTCTCTAATAAAAGCTGTACTCACGGCCAAATAAAACATTCAATTTTTGTCAAAAAAAGTTAACACATTTTAGTGATTTGTTTTATCAGCCATAGCGGCTTCAAGCATTTCTTCAGACACACACACATAAATGTCTTCAACATCGGTTTCAAGGAAGTTTGGTTTTACAATGACAACGTCAATAAAACAGGCATTGACTGCTCCTCGCCCTAGTCACAGGGCCCTCATAAATGACTCAGAGAGAGAGAGAGAGAGAGAGAGAGAGAGAAGAAATTGAGGGATGGTGACGAGACAGGAGACAGGGAAGAGGGATGAACCTACTGTACACTCAGAAAAAAGGGTTACAAAAGGGTTCTTTCAGCAAGGATAGGGTTCTACCAAGAACCATTTTCATCTGAAGAAGCCTTTTTGGAAGAGAAGGGTTCTTTGTAAGGCAAATAGTTCTACCTAGAACCTTTTTCATCCTAAGAACTGTTTTTAGAATAAAGGGTTCTTTGATAATTGTTTGGAAGGCAAGAAGGGTTCTACATAGAAACCTTTAGAATCTGACTTCTTTGGGATAGGGGGCAGTATTTTCACGTCCGGATGAAAAGCGTGCCCAAAGTAAACTGCCTGTCTCTCAGGCCCAGAAGCTAGGATATTCATATAATTGGTAGATTTGGATAGAAAACACAAACTGTTTGAATGATGTCTGTGAGTATAACAGAACTTATTTTGCAGACAAAACCCCGAGGACAAACCAACCAGGATTTTATTTTTTGAGGTCACTCTCTTTTCAATGGGTTTTCTATGGGGATAGATTTCTAAGGCAGTTGCTTGCAGTTCCTATCGCTTCCACTGGATGTCAAGTCTTTAGAAATTGGTTGATGTTTTTCCTTTGTGTAATGAAAAAGTAGGGCTGTCCAGAATGAGGGTCGAGTGAAGTGTATTGTTTGATAGAGGCGCGTGACCTGAAAAGCACGCTCCACTTTGTTTTCCTACTGTATTGAACGCAGTTTATCCCGTCTTAAATTGTATCGATTATTTACGTTTAAAAGTTGTTTGAAATGTTTGGCCAAAGATTACAGGTAACTTATGAGATATTTTGTAGTCATGTTGCGCGAGTTGGAACCGGTGTATTTTCTGAATCATACGCGCCAAATAAATGGACATTTTGGATATATAACGACAGAATTTATCGAACAAAATGACCATTTGTGATGTTTAACCTCTTAGCGCTAGGGGTCAGATATTATTATTTTCTTTTTTAAATAACGTGCCCAACGTAAACGGACATTTTCTCTGGCCCAGATCGTAGAATATGCATATAATTTACAGATTAGGATAGAAAACACTCCAATGTTTCCAAAACGGTCAAAATATTGTCTGTGAATATAACAATACTTATTCTGCATTCGAAAACCTGAGAAAATGTAACCCGGAAGTGATTTTTTAAATATATATATATATATATTTTATCTGTGTTTCCTGGCCCACCTATCCTCCATTTAAAGGGGTATCAACCAGATTCCTTTTCCAATGGCTTCCGCAGGCTGTGACCAGGCTTTAGACATAGTTTCAGGCATTTATTTTGAAAAATGAACGAGTTTATTCAAAACTAGTCAAGTGTCCTCCGAATAGTACCTGCGCGCGCGAGAGGAGCTCCCCATTTTCCGTTTGTCTCTTATTGAATAGGTTATGGTCCGGTTGAAATATTATCGATTATGTTTGTTAAAAACAACCTGAGGATTGATTATAAAAAACATTTCAGATGTTTCTACGACCATTACGGATACTTTTTGGAATTTGTCGAAGGGAACACGGCTTTGATTTTCTGAGCATAATGCGCAACCCAAATGGCGGTTTTTGGTGATAAAAGTAATATTTATCGAACAAATATAACATTTGTTGTGTAACTCGGAGTCTCGTGAGTGGAAACATCCGAAGATTATCAAAGGTAAGCGATTAATTTCATTGCTTTTCTGACTTTCGTGACCAAGCTAACCAAGCTAAATTAAGGCTAGCTTGTTGTAGCATTAAGGCTAGCTTGTTCTACACTCACAAAAGCTTGAATTTCTTTCACTGTAAAGTATATTTTCAAAATCTGACATGATAGGTGGATTAACAACAAGCTAAGCTGTGTTTTGGTATATTTCACTTGTGATTGCATGATTATAAATATTTTTAGTAATATTTTTGCATTTGGCACCCTGCAATTCTAGCGGTTGTGTAGGAAAGTGATCCCGTAAAAGGGATCCGTAGCTGAGAGAAGTTAATGGACATATTGGAGTGCCAACAGAAGAAGTTCTTCAAAGGTAAGGCATGAGTTATATGTTATTTCTGACTTTTGTGTTGTGCCTGGCGGGTTGAACTATGATTTTCATGTGTATGTTTGATGGGGTGCTGTTCTCAGATAATAGCATGGTTTGCTTTCGCCGTAAAGCCTTTTTGAAATCGGACACTGTGGTTGGATTAACAAGAAATGTATCTTTAAAATGGTGTATAATACTTGTATGTCTAAGGAATTTTTATTATGAGATTTCTGTTGTTTGAATTTGGCGCCCTGCAATTTCACTGGCTCTTGTTGAGGTGGGACGCTAGCATCCCACAAATCCCAGAGAGATTAATTAAGCTTTACATTGTATTTTTTTCTTGGTACTAAGTAGTCTCCATATACGGTTGAAGTCGGAAGTTTACATACACTTAGGTTGGAGTCATTAAAACTCGCTTTTCAACCACTCCACAAATTTCTTGTTAAACTATAGTTTTGGCAAGTCGGTTAGAACATCTACTTTGTGCATGACACAAGTAATTTTTCCAACAATTGTTTACAGACAGATTATTTCACTTATAATTCACTGTATCACAATTCCAGTGGGTCAGAAGTTTACATACACCAAGTTGACTGTGCCTTTAAACAGCTTGGAAAATTCCAGAAAATGATGTCATGGCTTTAGAAGCTTCTGATAGGCAAATTGACATCATTTCAGTCAATTGGACCTGTACCTGTGGATGTATTTCAAGGCCTACCTCCAAACTCAGTGCCTCCTTGCTAGACATCATGGGAAAATCAAAAGAAATCAACCAAGACCTCAGAAAAAAATTGTAGACTTCCACAAGTCTGGTTCATCCTTGGGAGCAATTTCCAAATGCCTGAATGTACCACGTTCATCTGTACAAACAATAGTACTTAAGTATAAACACCATGGGACCACGCAGCCGTCATACCGCTCAGGAAGGAGATGCGTTCTGTCTCCTAGAGATGAACGTACTTTTGTGCGAAAAGTGCAAATCCATCCCAGAACAACAGCAAAGGACCTTGTGAAGCTGCAGGAGGAAACAGATACAAAAGTATCTATATCCACAGTAAAATGAGTCCTATATCAGCATAACCTGAAAGGCCACTCAGCAAGGAAGAAGCCACTGCTCCAAAACTGCCATAAAAAAGCCAGACTACGGTTTGCAACTGCACATGGGGACAAAGATCGTACTTTTTAGAAAAATGTCCTCTGGTCTGATGAAAGAAAAATAGAACTGTTTAGCCATAATGACCATCGTTATGTTTGGAGGAAAAAGGGGGAGGCTTGCAAGCCGAAGAACACCATCCCAACTGTGAAGCACGGGGGTGGCAGCATCATGTTGTGGGGGTGCTTTGCTGCAGGAGGGACTGGTGCATTTTACAAAATAGATGGCAACATGAGGGAGGAAAATTATGTGGATGCATTGAAGCAACATCTCAATACACCAGTCAAGAAGTTAAAGCTTGGTCACAAATGGGTCTTCCAAATGGACAATGACCCCAAGCATACTTCCAAAGGTGTGGCAAAATAGCTTAAGGACAACAAAGTTAAAGTATTGGAGTGGCCATCACAAAGCCCTGACCTCAATCCCATAGAAAATTTGTGGGCAGAACTAAAAAAGCGTGTGCGAGCAAGGAGGCCTACAAACCTGACTCAGTTACACCAGCTCTGTCAGGAGGAATGGGCCAGAATTCACCCAACTTATTGTGGGAAGCTTGTGGAAGACTACCCGAAACGTTTGATCCAAGTTAAACAATTTAAAGGAAATGATACACTCAATTAGTACTTGGTATGTAAACTTTGTGATGAAAGAAATAAAAGCTGAAATAAACCATTCTATTCTCTCTGCTATAATTCTGACAGTTCACATTCTTAAAATAAAGTGGTTATTCTAACTGACCTAAGACAGGGAAATTTTACAAGGAATAAATGTCAGGAATTGTGAAAAACTGAGTTTAAATGTATTTAGCTAAGGTGTAACTTCCGACTTCAACTGTATATCTCCATTAATTTTTTCTACTGGTACCGGGGGACCTTCAGACGAGTCTTGTGAGGCCTTAAGGCGTCCTAGATCAAAACAACCAACATGTACATGTTTGTGAGAGTCTTTAGGCCAAACTAGCAGGATGTGTCATGGTCTGAAAAACACCGCTCCAGCTCCGTCACGTTTCACTGCAGATGCGGAAGTGCGACATCGGCTGATGGGGTGGATCGTGACCACATCCAATGCAAAAACAGATATCTCTAGCTTAAACTGATTATTTTTATGGGGATATTATTATTATGCGAATTTGATTTCTGTAGGGGGCCTCTGACATTGACTCTCGGGGGTTTTAATACAGTGGCTGGTATGGCCTCAGAGATACGGACCAAGAACTGATGTCCACTAGAGAGGACAAAAATGAATTACTGGGTCTCAGGAGGATATGGAACACAGTAAATGTAGAAAAGGCCAGTTTAAACTAGTGTGTGATTTTTCAGTGTAGCATTTCTGGTGTTGATCCATGATTTAAATGAACTTAACACTCAGTGGAGTAAAAGAACACTATCACTCTAAACCCCAAGGCATTTTTTAACTAAAATACTTATAGTAAGTTGAACTCAAAGCAAATGAAAAGTCATTATTGCCTAAAATGTTTGGGGTACTGACTCAAAACTAAATGAGAAGACACATCAGCTCTATTTTGTTAAGCGATGATAACAAATCAAAACATTCCCAGAATGCTCTACAGCAGGTTGATTGATTAACCTTACGCTACATGAAGATAAATAAAAGAAAATCTAAAATAATCCAATCATTTAGTTAGATTTTCACCCTTTACTGAAATGGTTGTTCCCGTTCAAACGCACCGTTCTTAATCCTGGCAGTCATTATGAATGCAGATTGTGGGTGAATACAAATGTCTACTGTTGGATATCCTAAGTGGAGCAGAGCGCAGGGAAGGGGAGTGGAGCAGAGCGCAGGGAAGGGGAGTGGTTGTCCTGTTGCACAGCTGCTTTGGAGGAGGTTATTTATGTTTGCGCCACTCTTTGTAAACCAATTGGGCATCAAATGAGAATACAGAGGTTAATGTTGGTCGTTTTGTCAGGGTTGATTTATGGAAAGTCTCCAGACCCCAGGCCCTCCAACGGGCTTCCTTGACCCAGAGCTGCGGCTGGGGCTTTTATCAAGGGTTTGGGAAACTAGGGAACTCTGCAGGGGGTGGAGGAAGAGAAAACGGGACAGGAGGAAATAACCTACTTGTTTAAAGTGGAGTGGAGAAAGTATTATGAATGTTAGGCTATCAGTAGCATATATGGCTCCAAAAAATTTGATCTGATACATTGTATTAAGTCAGAATCAACATCTTCTCAAAGATAATATATATAATATATAAACCCCATATCTGGGGTTTATGTGAGACTGCTGACAAGCTACTTTAACAAAAGTAAAAGAAAGCTTTAATTTAAATGCACACAGTCTCTACCACGGTATATCTCCAGGTCTTCATGTTGATGCACCATCTGCATCACGGTAATCACTAACATCATGCTGGAACAGCAGCTGGATCATCAGCAATAAACAGAAAAACAAACCCCACTTTTTCACTTGTCCTTTTGTCCCATTTTCCGTTCACAGTGCATCATTCATGTAAATATCCAGCTCTAAACTGTAAGTCAGCCACAATGAAAACAGTTAGAGAAGTGGTTGAGTCCTGATTTGAATGTAACCCTGTGACCTCCCCCTGGAGAGTTGTGACACCAGGTGGAGTGGAGACCTGGTGAGCGGTGGGAGACTGCGCAGAGGGTCAGCTGTGGTGTGTGTCTATGTAGTGTGTGTGTTAGCATATGTGTCTGGGTGTATGTGGGTGTCCATCTATGTGTGTGTATCCTTCTGTATGTGTGTATATATGTGTGTTTGCATGCATTCGTGTGTGTGTGTCTGTGTGTCAGTCCTTTTGTGTGTGTGTATCCTTGAAATATAGAGATATCTCTGAGGCTCAGTATAGTCAGTCATGAAACGGTTAGCCTTCCCCTTGCATATGGAGTCCAGCAGAGCCCGTCTCTCCAGCCGACCCCGGTGCACGGGCTCACTCAACCGTGCAACCGAGCCCTTCTGATGACCGGTGTCACTGGGGCATCGCCATGGCAATGCGGACGACATCTACCGGGAGAAGATGAGTGGGGCGGGGGTGGTTATGACATCCAACTGGACCTGACCTTGACCGCACACAGATCACAGGGAATAGGAGAGAGGGAAAATAAAGAGAAACAGAGAGAGAGAAGGTAGGAAATAAAGAAATGTCATGTGAACATTTCAAGAGAAAGGGTTTTTACAGTATGTGGCGGTGTTATACTAGGTTTGGCTCTGAAAATGGTAACATGCACAACACCAGACTTTTAAGTCCTTTTATGAACCAGGGTGACAGCGTCAGTAGCCTAGCTATGGGTAAGGGGGAGCTCTCCCCTCAACCCTAAACAAATAGGATACGTCCCAAATGGCACGTTATCACCCATGTAGTGCACCACTTTTGGAAAATTGCACCACTTTTGGAAATGAGCTCTCTGGGCCCTGGTCAAAAGTAGGGCACTACATAGCAAAAAGGATGCCAAAGACCATCGTCATAGTCCACTCTCTAAATGGTAGAGGAAGATGTAGCGACGCTGGTCCAGTTCATGATTTCATAAACAATTTATTCCATGAATTATTGAATTCCCCCATAGATGTGGGCTGACAGATTGTCAGACATGCACTAGACTAGTGGACATTACATAGAGAGAGAAACATGGATGTGTGATCTGTCCGTTTTGAAAGTAAGATGGGGGGATGAAAACATGAAGCATGTCTCCCAAATGGCACCCTATTCCATATATGGTGCACTACTTTTGACCAGAGTCCTATTGGCCTTTGTCAAAAGTAGTGCACTGAGAATAGGGTGTCATTTGGGATGTAAAAAGTACACCCTATATGTGATGGGGGTGGGGGGGGGGGGGTGAAGAGAGACATAAGAAGGTTGTCAACTCCAGACAGGCATTGTAACGTTCGTCGTTAGAATGAGACCAAGGTGCAGCGTGGTAGGCGTACATTTTCCTTTCATTTTAAATGTTCCACCAAAAAAACAATAAACAACTCAACGAACGTAAAGCTAGTAGTGCAAACACATGCAACACAAAAAGACAAGATCCCACAACAGAAAGTGTGAAAAAGGGCTGCCTAAGTATGATCCCCAATCAGAGACAACGATAGACAGCTGCCTCTGATTGGGAACCATACTCGGCCAAAAACAAAGAAAGAGACAACATAGAATGCCCACCCCAAATCACACCCTGACCTAACCAAATAGAGAAATAAAATGGCTCTTTAAGGTCAGGGCGTGACAGGCATCATATGCTGGTAGAAGATGCCAGACCTAAAGTTGACCTACGGATGACATTTGTGCCACACCCCCTTTCACCCTGCATTGCTTTCAGAAGGCCAGATACTTGCAAATGTATGTTTGTATTTGAAAATACAAAATATATGTATTTTAATTAAATACATTACAAAATACCAGTATTTTGTCATTTATTTTGATACATTGATTTTGATACTATGATATTTTGTCATTTTTCCCATCCCTGTGTGAGTGAGAGAGAAAGAGTCAGAGATAGAGAGAGCGATCAGGGGAAGTTAAGAGCCATTGATCAGAAACCCCCAGAACCTCTAAGCATATTACAATCCCCAAAAATACATCATTAGTGGCCATGCAAAACTAAACCAATTCATTTTGATTGTTGACGTCCAAAAATCACCATCTTTCAATTTCTCTGTATCTGAATGTCTCAGTGCAGATAGGCATGTACAATAATGAACGAGGCTCAGTAAGAGTGAGAGAGAGTAGCCTACTTCAGTAGAAGCTTCCTGTCTGAAGGAGCCTCCCGGGACAGAGGCTGTGTGGAAATTCATTTGGAATGCAGCCACACTCTCAAGTGAATGACCATATCAGCTTACCCAATTCAAATACCCCAAAATCTGGGGAGAGGAGGAAGGATTACCGGCTTGCTCTATTAGCCTCCCAGAGAGATAGCTGACACCTATCTCCCCCGGAATGTTAGTGGGGGGTGTCTATGGGCCCTGCTCAAAAGTAGTACACTATAAGGGGAATGGGTTGCCATTTGGGAGTCAGCCAGGGAGAGCCTGGCCACCATCAAGCCAAGTCAGACAAAGACTTTCTGCAGTAATTACTAGGGTCCGATGATCGATCGGGTTTCTATTATGCGGTTGTTTCTGAAAAGGTGCCCCAATCCCTATGTTGCGCCCTACCTAAAGTAGTGCACTATATAGGGAATAGGGTGCCATTTCAGACTCAACCTAAGACGATGGTCTGTGGCAAGTGGACTTAAGTTTAGTTGAGTATATCAGATGTCCTCACAACTGGTCCTCGAGAGGTGAAGTGTTCTCTCACTGGTGAATGACTCATCAATTGATGTCAATATAGGCCAGACATTCCGATATGACCACTTGCTCTGCCAGTGAGAGGCCTTACTGAATGAGAAATTACACACCCCCAAAAAATGACAAAAGCTTTTGCATTATGTTTTAGGAGGAAGTAAAAAAAAAAGCTAAGTACGCTTTCAATCACTCCCGTAAGTGAAAACCTAAACAAGCCAGTCTCCCATGGAGCCATATAGAGATATCACTACCAGGCATGAAAGATGACAACGCTCCCTCTCTCCCTTTTCACAGTTAATCAATGGAGCTGACCTTTGCATACGGCCCCTTGCTGGGTGATTAAAGCCAAGTCTCAACACAGAGGGATTGTGAGGGAGGGAGGGAGCGTGGAGAAACAGCCATCCAGATGGGGAAGAGAATAGGACGACCGCCCGCTGCTATGTCATTTCCATCTCTTCCTGCCTACTTCTCCAATACTTTTTATTGAAGGACCTCATACAGACTCAGAGGATTCAAAGGTAATGGTTTATTGTCTATAGTCTTAATCTTACATTGCTGTTCTGTTCTATTCGGATGTGATGTGTGAAATTCTATGAGATACTAAAAGAAACAATATAAATCGTGGCACAGAGAGAGAGAGAGTGAGAGAGTGAGAGAGAGGGCAGAAAGAAAGAAATAGGTGAAAAGAGTGTTTAGCCTATGTGATTGTTTTACGTCAGGTTGGCGAAGTATCCAACTTTTCAGTCCTTTTGTTAATGCCAGGACTTTTGTTAATACAAGCATAAACAACATGGTAGATAGGGGGGAGATAGGCAGGGTTGCTTGCAGGCCGTACGGTGTGGTTTGTATGTGTTCTGTGCTCTATACTGTGAAGCAGGCAGGATGGTTGTAATTCACACTTCATTCCTGCTAAACCTAACCATAATCCCTGAGTGCCTTTCCCTGGCCCCGCTCCAAAACGCTCTTAACAAAAATGTCTTTGGTGGATGAATACCAGGGAAGGAGTGTCATGGAGGTGAAAGATTTATAATGTGAACGGCACAAACTTCCTCGTAAATCAAAGCAAATGCTTTCAGGTAGCAGGTCTGGCATTTATGCAAGCCAAGCTGAGCAGGAGCGAGAGAGTGAGGATGGGAGAGAGAGAGAGAGATGCGAGAGAGAGGGAGAGATGCGAGAGAGAGAGAGATGCGAGAGATGCGAGAGAGATGCGAGAGAGAGAGAGAGAGAGAGAGAGAGAGAGAGAGAGAGAGAGAGAGAGAGAGAGAGAGAGAGAGAGAGAGAGAAAGAGAGAGAGAGAGAGAGAGAGAGAGAGAGAGAGAGAGAGAGAGAGAGAGAGAGAGAGAGAGAGAGAGAGAGAGAGAGAGAGAGAGAGAGAGAGAGAGAGAGAGAGAGAGAGAGAGAGAGAGAGAGAGAGAGATGGTGGTCAGGGTGTGGTGTACGAGGGCCTGGAGGGGATCACAGGAGTGAAGGGGAGATAAATAAAAAGAAAGAAGGAGAGGAAAAAGAATGTGTACAAGGGTCAGGATTAAAAGAGACTCCTGTATAGTCACACTGTTTCCTCTCGCTATTTAACGGTGCTGGAATGTTGGATAAGATGGAACTCTTATTGCTGAATTGCTTGCCCTTCCTTCTTGGACTGCACTTTGTTTACCCTTTCTTAGTCAACGGAGCAGATTCATCTGAAACAACGTCTGAACGTGTCTCTCTCAGAGTCAAAGCTTTTTTGTTGGTATTGAAAAAGCTTCTCTCTTTTTTTTAAGATAGAGAGCCACGTCGGGTGGCAGACACAGACACACTGCCACCCATTAGCCTACAACAGCAGCTTGAGAAACAGGGCAGACATTTTGGGTGTCTATGCAGAAATGATGGAAATATGTTCAAACGTCTGTGGACGTCCCTAACCCCCAGTCCACTCCATACACTCACAGCTCCCTAATTATCCGGGTCTATCTAACTGCTAACTGAAAGCCACAGGTGATGTACATAATGGGTAAAGACCTGGGCTGCGTGCCAATGGGCCCTGGTCAAAAGTAGTGCACTATACAGTGCAAGAGGCGTCACTGCAGTCCCTGGTTCGAATCCAGGCTGCATCACCTCCGGTCGTGATTGGGAGTTCCATAGGGCGGCGCACAATTGGCCCAGCGTCGTCCGGATTTGGCCGGTGTAGGCCGTCATTGTAAATAAGAATTTGTTCTTGACTGACTTGCCTAGTTAAATAAAGGTTAAATAAAAGTAAAATACAAAATAAATATAGGAACTAGGGAGCCATTTGGAGTGCACAACTGGCGGCCACAGACAGACATGGACAGCGTGTGTAAACGTCCTTCTGACACTGTGTCTTGAGAGGTGAACTGAAGAACACGCCATCCGTCCAAATGACCAACCAGCTCTCCAGTCTAACCGGCTCTAGTCTGGGGTTAAACTTCAATGTTTCAGGGTCTATTCTTTCCTCCTGACTCTTTTAACATGGACGGCTGGATGGCTGTCAGGGTGCGTTCCAAATGGCATCCTATATCCGACATAGGGCAGTACTTTTGACCAGGCCCCTGGTGCACTATATAGGTAATAGGGTGCCATTTGGGATGCTCACTCTGTGAATGAGAGCGGGGGACTCTGTCTCTTCACAGGTCTCACCCGAAGAGCGCCTTGAGAGTGCAGGTAATTAAAGAGTACTGTGTGCAAATGACAAACTCCCGTTATGACACGCAGACAGGACTAGAAAGAGGTATTTTTTTCATGATGTTGAGAAGTATCGCTAGTTATGCTGGCTCCTTGTAGGTTTATGTTGGATAGGCTGGTTCTCTCTGGTCTGGTCTTAAGGGAGCAGCAGCGTGATTATCTGTGACTATTTATTTGTAAAAAACGACAAACTGTGTTTTTTTTTGAGGCCTGTAATTTACTGTCATTCTTATGTCAAGGGTCTGGTGACTGACATTAGCACAACAAAGGTCAAAGGGTAATGACCATCTCCCAACAGATTGGTCACATTCCAGGTCGACTACATTTCAGACGTTGTGTCATTGCAACAACCAATGGTTGTGCACCACCGCCTTCACCTGCACAGTCGGGAATCAGATTGGTATATCATGGGATGTTGTGTGATCTGCCATGCGTTTGCGATGTAGTTAGTTTGGAACGTGACTGTTATGTACTGATTGAACAAGATTGGAGACTTCTCTGGACCTGGTTTATGTGGTGTGGCCCTATGGGGCGTGATGCTTCTAATACCATTGGTGTGGGTTTTATTCCTGCATGCTGTATATCCTGTGGTGGTCGGTGCCGTTTATGATGAGGGAGGACAATTGTTTTTTATGAACATGACCTTATTTCTATTACAGCATGTTGGATGACTGTCATTCATATTCCGTTCACCCAGTTCAATGTAACATTGATAGGTTTAGGCTACTACATGATGCTTGAATTGTCCCTATACCCATCATGAGGTTACCACAACCTAGCCTATGAACGAAAGATTACAACGTAGGTGCAGACAGATCGAGAGAAACATTTGAGATGATAGACAGTGACACATGGACCGACTGTGAAACATTCAATACCGCATTGCACACTCTTGCCTGCTTCTAGATGATCTAGGGTGTAATCATTAGTCCAACAGTTGCAAACGAGAGTTTCTATTGGACAAATTCAGGTATTTTTTCCCAGGTATTTTTAGGATACGTTTTTCAACAGAATAGGTGGAATGAATACACCCCTGATCATGCATAAACAAAGTTCACTTTCATAGCAGCCATGTTGTATTCCCTCTCACATTTTCCAATCGTTTGTGGACTTCAATGAACAACACATCAGCTGTATGTGACCAGGCGAAAAAACCTTTCCAAGCTAAACCATGTCATAACCACTACACACAGCCTACATCATGGTCCCCATATTAGCTAAAGTAACATCCTAGTCAACATAGCTAATAGAACTAATACATTAGTAAACCCTCTACAATCATGCAGTAACGTTACAGTGTTTAGTCAGTACATTACATTTTTACATTTAAGTCAATTAGCAGACGCTCTTATCCAGAGCGACTTACAAATTGGAAAGTTCATACATAGTCATCCTGGTCCCCCCGTGGGGAATGAACCCACAACCCTGGCGTTGCAAGCGCCATGCTCTACCAACTGAGCCACACGGGACCGTGTGTAAGCAGTAAGCAGTAAGCAGTCCCCGGTGGCAATAAATGAATTAAACCAAAAGCTTACCTTGACTTGGAAGAGTTCCAGTTTTGTGTTGGATAGTCATAGCCAGATAGCTAACATAGCATCCCTCTGTTTGAGTCGGGTGTTTGAGTAACTAAACTAGCCAACTGCATTTGCTAGCTAAGTAAGTGAAACTGAAAAAAAAGACAATTTCTCTCTCTCTCTCTCTCTTGCTTCTCCTTAATTTTTCAAGAAATGAATTTGTTCTCTCTCTTTGAGTCAACTACTCACTGCATTTTATGCACCGCAGTGCTAGCTAGCTGTAGCTTATGCTTTCAGTACTAGATTCATTCTCTGATCCTTTGATTGGGTGGACAACATGGCAGTTAATTCTGAAAGAGCTCTGATAGGTTGGAGGACATCCTTCGGAAGTTGTCATAATTACTGTGTAAGTCTATGGAAAGGGGTGAGAACCAAAAGCCTCCTATGTTATGTATTGAAGTCAATTTAAATGTAATCTTTATTTAACTAGGCAAGTCAGTTAAGAACAAATTCTTATTTACAATGACGGCCTACCCGTCAAACCCGGACGACGCTGGGCCAATTGTGCGCCGCTCTATGGGGCTTCCAATCACGGCCGGAGGTGATGCAGCCTGGATCCAAACCAGGTACTGCAGTGACGTCTCTTGCACTGAGATGCAGTGTCTTAGTACCAAGAGGAGGATGGAAGCTAGCTTTCCTCCGGCTACACAATGGTGCTACCCTACAGAGCTGTTGAGGCTACTGTAGACCTTCATTACAAGCAGTGTGTTTTAATCAATTATCTGGTGACGTGAAAATATTTAGCGTAGTATTATCTAAAAAAGATAACTCTTTCACTGTTTTACAATTTGAATTTTTATGAGATTCACTGAGGAGGATGGTGCTCCGCTTACTCCTCTGAGGAGCGTCCACTGAGTACATCCCACTTTCTGAATATAATATACACTGGTTGCACAAAACATTAAGAACACCTTCCTAATATTGAGTTGCACCCCCCCTTTGCCTCAGTTTGTCAGGCCATGGACTATAACAACGTGTCGAAAGCATTCCACAGGAATGCTGGCTCATGTTGACTCCAAAGTTCTGTTAAGTTGGCTTGATGTCCTTTGGGTGGCAGACCATTCTTGATACTGTACACACGGCAAACTGTTGAGCGTGAGAAACCCAGCATCGTTGCAGTTCTTGACACAAACCTTCTTTAATCATTCCCCATCTTCATCTACACTGATTGAAGTGGATTTAACAAGTAGGGGTGTCCCGAGTAGTAGGAGAAAACGAGTATCGTAACGGATATGGACAATTTTCTGGATACGATTATGATCCAAGTATTTTTTTGTAATTATCCTTGATAAGATTTGTATTTATTTGTTGGTGCCAGCAAGCATCTTTCTCATGTCAGTCAGTCACAGAGTTTCTAAACCATACCGCACTGTCTTTGAGTCAGTCATGTGCATGGTCTAAATAAGTCAACTGGCAAGTTTTCATGTCTATAAAGAGAAGGGCGGGATGTATGTTGATCCTGCTGCTCTGGTTGGATAGAGGGAAGTTGTATTTCTCAGTCCACTCCCTTTGTAATTTCACCGGATGTTTTCGGTCTGATCTTTTAGATTGCTGCTGCCTGTTACTGTGATAAATCACATGGTGAGGATGCTTGCCATCAAGCTGTCAATGTGCATAATATTTAACAAGTGGGGCAAGATTAGGGAAATAATATGGACCGCTAATGCGCAAGTGGACTTTCTATAAATGTATATAGAAATGTATATCAAAATATACTGTATGTTAAATGCATCGGAAAATGTATTTAATGTATTTCAAAATACATTGTGAAATACATTAAAGAATGTATTTTATAATATGGTTTCACATGTAGTTATTGATATATTTGGTAAATATATTTGGAAATATTTTGTAAAATATATTCCAACATGCATTTAATGGTGACATGCAGTTCGTGAACGATTCGTTCTATTTGAGCGACTCTATTTACTGATTCGAGAGTCATGATTCATTTTTTTGAGTGACTCGTTCATTTTAGTCATTTGTTTAACCTGATAGTGCAGGCCGCAATGAGTCCTACAGGAGGATTAATACACGCTCCTCCGGCTCAGCGGCTCCAGGCACAGAGGTGCTTCGACCACCAACTGTCTGTCATATGCTCGTAGAGCATAGAGAAGAAAAATACATGTTTAGATCTGATCATTGATCAGATGGTGCAGCAAGAATGAATGAAATTGATTATTGAATGTGATGATGGACACAGCTTTGTAGAACCATAACATACACAGTCTCTGCTCAACAAACTCGAACTCGAGAACAAATTGTTTGGGGGGGGTCTGCAGTTCGTGAACGACATTGTGCTTATCATTCTCACGGCAGTCAAGCAATGTATTCCGCCAAGAGTCGTTCACAATCTAGCCTGGTTGCGGCCACAACTAGACCTCGTTTCAAATGTAGCAATAAATAATCGTATTTGTGTGCCTAGCAATCATGTACATCGCTTAAAAGTCTAAAAGTCTCAGACACAAATGACAGCTCCAATAAGCCCCCTATGGTGAACGACATCATGACTTTTTCGAGGTGGTCATCGTTTGCTGATAGGGGGTCCTGCCCCCCTATGGTGAACGAGATGTGAACAAGAGGCTGGTATAATCATGAATCTTTTGAGTTTTCAGTTCATCGTTCACCGGTAGCGGGTCCCAGGTACTCTTGGCATATAATTATATGTCAAAAGATTAATTATTTTGACCGAACGAGTCAAAAAGATCTGAAAAATATTTATTAAAACATGACAACTATAATAAATTGGTCAAATCATAGTATTATAAAATGGTGACTGTCTTAATGAGACGTCAGTATGCTCTTTGGTATTCCATGTACTCATACGTCAATAATGCAAAACTGGCCGTGTGCAAGCTTACCTTTTAATCACAGAACGCATTAACTTTTCAAAAAGCACAAGCCACGCCTCCCAGTCTTCTAATAGGCTGCCGCAGCTATATATTTGGTCAAAATTATTTATTGTACAAACGCACTAACATGCATTTAAATGACTACAAACATGATACATCATCAGTCATGTGGTGACGCCATGTCTTTCATGTGCATCATGACAAATAAACAAACTTAAGAGCATTGCAACCAACGTCCAAGGGGTCGTTCCATGAAATGAGTGCATTTTGCTTCCCTTTGATATGTTAAGTAGAAATTATGCACCATTCTTTGGGTGAAAAACCTGTTATATCAAATTAATTGCGCTTTAATAATAGACCGCATGCACATGGAGATTTTAATAAATCAGATTTTCTTTGAATAAAGACTTGCTAAAGTGCCAAAATTCAGCATTGTGAAATAATAAAACTCAGGGAGAAAAAGGTGTAGATTCACACACAGAGCGTGGCAAGTGTTTATTTCGCCTTCATAGAAGGCCAGATTCGTGGTCTAAAAAACCCCCAACTAGGACTGAAGGCTATAACTGGTTCTCACAAACGAGCTAGGAAAAGGCTTAGTAGAGTCAAAACGAACAATACCTCACAAAGGCACAAACAGAATGAACTGAACTAAATAAGGAGCTGATGAGACCAGGTGAGTAACTAACTCAGGTGAAATCAATGAACAAAAATGAAAGACAGGGCTACGTTCAAGAACACAAAGAAACAGGGCTACGTTCAAGAACACAACGAAACAGAACACAAGGTTGACTAAGACAATATATACAGAACCTTACAATGACATGTCCCTCCATGTACCCTCTGTGACCTCTAGGAAGATTCTTTCTCCGAGTTTTCACCATCGTTGTAAAGCCCGAGTTATTTCGTTTCTTTGACAAAGTCCTTTCTGTAGACGATTATTCATTTCATGTCGTTAGTGATTCATTTACGTCTGTCCCTCATTTTAAGGTCAACCCTGTCACACGAACTGAACTCTCGTATTAATATGGTGAAACTTTTCCTTTTTTGAAATATTTATTTTCGAAAGAAACATTGAACATCTAATAGTCAAATAATAGCGTAAAAGCAGGTGGCGCTGGTTCTGCACTTTTTGTCAAGTTTCTGGTGTTTTGAGGTGAGAAACGGAGCGGGTCGAGCATAACATGTCAACCCTGTTAACCATAGACAGGGAAAAAAAAGAAGAAGAACTAAAATTGCGTTCACTTGCCCCTCGCTGTTGCACACAACACGCTTCCTTTCCCCCATCACAAGGGGATTCACGCAGGGATATTCAAGTGGACTTTTCCCAAATGTGGTAAATTCCCTCCACTTCCCACTTGTTAACAAACGCACCATAACAGCAATAACGATCCACTGTATAATACCACTCGTTGGAAGCCCAAGACCCAGACTTACACTTTTACAAATTGTGGAGCGTTATACGATGTATAGGTTTTGTTTAAATCGATAGAAACTCAAATAAAACAATTATAAAAACAGCCTGATCTTGGGCACTAGAGTGTTTTCGTGATTTAATTAAGCTGAAGAGAGACACTCACTATAGTACCCCCCCCCCCCCCCCCCCTCTTGAGATGGGAAAACCCGTTTTTTTTTTTTTATGAAGTTGAACACGTGCTC